>NW_028297431.1:54579-87985 GCF_049724085.1 Artemia sp. Qi Xiang Cuo
TTAACACCAAGTAGCCTACATTCTTTCATAGCTTTAACTAGGCTATGTTTCTTCAGGTAATCAGAGGCGGTCTGTGATCTTGCAATTAACAAAAGTGAAAGCCTTCATTGAGCCGAGCGAAACAACCACTAAAATTCAACAATTATAGTTAAAAATAAGTAAAATAATGTCTCATTCTATTTTACCTTTTAAGTGTTTCAACACGAAATTTGGTCTAGAAAAATTCCCTAAACGACGTATGATTATAACGGTGTATTAAATTCAGCTTTCTATAAATCAAAAGCTAGGTAGCGTTAAGGAAAAACGCCAGGGAGAAACTACTCTTCTAACGAAGTTAGGTAGTTATCCCTACTCTTTAGTATATTCATAGACGTATTATTTTAAAAGTTGCATTGTTCAAAAATAATGCATGTATGGGCATATTCAAGAAACTATTCCAAAAGATTTCGATTTGAGGCTCGTTTTCAAGAAAAGTCAAATTAAAAGAAAAAGTCAGTTAAATTGGTTTCTAAAGCTGAAGTTGTTTGTTCTCTTTCATTAAGCAGCTTAACCCATAAATTTAGGATTATAATAATTTTTTAACCTCATAAGGATTATTTTAAATTGATAAATTTTAAGTTCTAGCTAGTTGCAAGAGTCCCATTATAAGGAGATGCATATTAGTGCTGAAATTTGATAATTAATGACATAGGTTCAATACTAATAATGAAATTTTTTACCATTAAAGATTTTGTACTTTTATTTAATTAATTAAAAAAAACAAGTTTTTTAAACTGAAAGTAAGGAGCGACATTAAAACTTAAAACGAACAGAAATTATTCTGTATATGAAAGAGACTGTCTCCTCCGCAACGCCTCGCTCTTTACGCTAATTTTTTTTATTTTTTTAAAAAATAAATTTTTTAGACAGAGTCAAACTTAAGCGTAAAGAGCGAGGCGGTGCGGAGGGGACAGTCTCTTTCATATAAAGAGTAATTTCTGTTCGTTTTAAGTTTTAATGTCGCTCCTTACTTTCAGTTTAAAAAACTTGTTTTTTTTATTTAATTTTTGAATGTTTTTGAATAAATGCAGGTTTTGATCTTGGCTCACCGTACATGAATAATTAAAACAAAATTTTCATATTAATTTACTTTTTTTTGGTTAAATGGCTTTCTCGAAACTTGTTTAATTTTATTTATAAACGTTTTTATTAGTAATAAATATACGAAACTTACGAATTAACTTACGTAACGAACTTCTATATTCATATATTTTTAATACATTTATTAGGGGGTTCGCCCACTAGTCAATACCTTGCTCTTTAAGCGAAACTTCAAATTTTTTTCCAATTCTTTAGAAATGACCGCTTAATCACAAAGGCCGTTAATTAGAATAAATAGCTCTTATGAAAGTACTAAAAAATCTTTGGCTTAAAGAGCGAGGCATTGACTACGGGGTGAAACCAATTATATATGTAATATTTTCTGTTCGTTTAAAGTTTCGATGTTGCTGCTGTTGTAGTTGAAATACTTGTTTTTTTATATTAAATTTATGATCTTTTTTTAAATAATGCTGGGAAATCCGGCGTCCCCTTCATAGCAATGTCCCTTCCCCCGTGAAAACTTCCTTCATGGACAGATCCTCCCCCATAACCCCTGACCCCCCCCCCCCACTACCAGGAAAAATCTCCCCTGAATACGTCTGTATACTTCCCAATAACCAATACTATATGTTAACATTGGGTAAAGTTCATAAATTTCAGCCCTCCCCCCGGTAAGTTCGGGGGATTAAGTCATCCTAAAAGACATACTTATAATATTTTCGAACATGATAAACAAAATGGCTATCTCAAAATTTTGATCAGGTGACTTTGGGAAAAAAAATGAGCGTGGGAGGGGGCCTATTTGCCCTCCATTTATTTTGGTCAATTAAAAAGAGCACTAGAGATTTAAATTTCAATTCCAATTTGCCCTTCCACGTTTTTATATGAAAACTGTTTCGATACGAACACCCCTGGGGGAAAAAAAAAAAAAAAAAAAAAAAAAACAAAAAAAAAAAAAAAAAAAAACCCACCCGGTATCTTTATTATGGCAAAAAATGCAAAATTCCACATTTTTTTAGATGGGAGCTTTAAACCTCAACAATAGGGTTCTCTGATACGCGGAATATGATGGTGTGATTTTCATTAAGGTTATATAGCTTTTAGGGGGTCTTTCCCCCCTTTTTCGAAAATCAGCCAAATTTTCTCAGGCGCGTAACTTTTGATGGGTCGGACTAAACTTGATGAAGCTTATATATTTGAAATCAGCATTAAAATGTGATTCTTTTGATGTATTTATTTGTATCAAAATACCGTTTTCTAGAGTTTCGGTTACCATTGAGCCGGGTCGCTCCTTACGTTAGTTCGTTACCACGAACTGTTTGATTAATAATAATAAAATGTTAACATTTCTGAATGAAATTTAATTATGGTAGGCATTGTAAATTATTTATCTCACCTCGGTTTCGATTCTGGGTTGAAAAAAAAAACACATTTATCTTGATTGTTAAATTATGTTTAAAAATAGTCTGAAAATAAATCGCATTTTGTTTTTTAGATAAGTATTTAAAGTTTCGGTTTTAAGAAAATTCTCGTGGGAGACTTTGGATATTTTAATTTTCGGAATTTGATTCCAGATTAAAGTGCCATTAGTGTTTTTTTTAAGATAATTTTGTGAAAAAATCATAAACAGCGTTCATCACAAAGATATTGGGTAACTCATAAGAGTGTAAACTGGCGCTATCGCAAAAAAAAAACTATCAACGTCATCTAGCGTTCGGCAACCCTTAGTATTTATTTCAGGGTAATAATACCAATAATTAATCTACTTAGTGTAATTGGTAAAATTAAGGTAGTAATAAATGTCTGATCTCAGTTCCTTACAAAACAGAGTTTGAAAAAAATGTCAAGTGTCACCATAGTTACGATAGATGGTGTTAATTTCTGTCAAGACTAGTGCCCGTTTTCCCTGTAGTAAGATGACCTTTGGCCCATCATTCATAGAGCAATATTGCTTGGTCACTATTAGTTGATAGAATGTACCATCTGTATGAACCTGACCTTAATTATGATAAAAGATGGTAAATTGTGTCCAGTAAAAAGAACTAAGCGATATCACCCCAGGAATTCTGGCGGCCTTGTACGGTTGAAAGCAGAATTCTGGGGTCTGCGAAATCTATAAAAATTATTTTTTTACGTGTTTATCCTAAAAATAATTATAAAAGCACTTTTATTCCACCAGTGCATAAAATAAAAGATTTTATTTATTTTATGCAAGGTTTTTCCTGCTGTTAAAATGAATTTCTTAATTCTTATCCGAAACCAAATACTTGTATGCATAGATTTTATTTTTTTCGTCAGACCAAGTGAAATTCCTTTTCAGTGCAGCATGTTAATGCTGCTTCTGTTTGCCACCATTCACAAAGACAAGATGAAGCTCGTCACCATTCGCGAAGTCTCTGCAGCTGTTTGGAGAAATAATGGTACATTTTTTTTTTACCAGTTGCACAGCAGAAGCTAAATAAAAATTTAATATCAGTGACTTTTTTTTTTTTTTTTTTTAGCCAAGTAATTACCGTTTTACAATATATAAAATCAATTTACGGTAGTCTATATATTTCTTTATATTTTTATACAAAGTAACTTAAAATCTAAGTACTTTTTTTGTCATATTTCAGCAAAATTGTTGTTATTTTTTAAAAAGGTCACTAAGCAAGTTAAAAGAATTGAATTTTCAGATTTAAATCTGTTGTTTTGATGTCAACAAACCAGCTATTTGGGCTAAAAAATAGCCTATTTGTATACCATTTCATTAACCAGAAGCTAAACAAAGGTACTACCAGTGTTTTCTAAAATGGGCCTCTTGTTCTATACATTTTTCAGCCAAATAAATTTGATTTTGAGTTTCCATAAATTTGAATTCTGTATTTGAATTGCTTCGAATTTCCTGAATTCAGCTATTCGGGTTACAAAATAACCATTTTGTAGACCAGAAGCTAAATAATGCTTTAATGCTAGTGTTGTAAAACATGTTACTCATGGACCTTTTGTATAGATTTTTAAGGCCAATAAATTTGAATGTCTATAAATTTTATTTTTGAATTTGAACCTGTTCCAGAAGCTTTGTCACCAACCAGTCAAACTGGAATTCTGCGGACAAGTCCCGCTAAAAGTCACCACACACCTTCTCTTGGTGAGTTTGTTTTCGTGTAATGTGAAGAAAGAACCCGGAATAAGGGTTTCTACAGCAGATTGGTATCTACATTTTTCTTCATGGATATTGAAAAGGAAAAATTAAATCGATGTAACGTCTTACCTCTAAAATTAATAAAAAAACGGTGGGGGGGGGGTTCGAGGCAGAGGTGCAGTTGAAACCTTATTTAAAGCTGATTTTTAAAGTTCGCCCAAAATTGATAGTTATTTCGACAAAGAGGTTGAAAGAGTAGGGAGAGGGGAAAGGTATCTTGGAAAATCTGGGGGGGGGGGGAAATTATTTTAAACGACAATAAGTTGGAGTTTAATTTTTTACAAAAATTCACATTTTATGGGTTATAAAATTTCAGACAGTAACGTGCTTTTAAGTATACCAAAACCCTTGTTTGGGTTGAATGCCCTACAATTTGTTGGGTTTGAGCTTTCTCTGTCAGCGTAAGACTCTGACAGTGAAAGAACTATGAGGCCGAGGGGGGCTGCAAAAATCTTGTTTAAGATAGATTTGTGTTGAAAAAAATTTTAAAATAGCTATGTATTTATATGATTATGGTTGTCGTATTCTAATACGCGTTTAGTAACGCATAAAGAGGGGGAGAGCTATTAGTTGAGGCAATTTGTTTTGTATTTATGGTTTTATTTTTGCATAAATGAGCATTAAATTTTTGGTTATTAGAGTTTGTTGAATAAGTTATTTTCTGAAATAAATTCTTTACAAATCAGATTTTATAAATCATGAAATTGTATTAAAAAGGATGGGTTTTTTTCTGCTGACAATTCTGAATTTTGACCCCTTTTGGCAAAATGAACGTAAACAGTAGCTACGGTTGAGTGATTCCTTTTGGGATTGAAATGGGGCAATCGAAGTCAAAATAATTGTTTGATTGAGCCATCTTTAATTTTTCTACAGGGAATATTTTTATGAAAAAACTCCTGAGGCCTAAACTACTTATAAATAAACACGTTTCGGTGACCATCCTCAAAATAACACAAACCGCCGGTTTTCAAATCTCAAATAGGCACCCCCCCTTCTCTTTCTTATTTCCAAAGTTATGTAAATACTATTGTATTAATACCTTTTGATTGGTACCATACAAATATGATAAGTTGTAAATATTTGGAATCAGCATATAAAGTATAATAATTACAGTTGAAAAGATTCTTTATTCATTAATTCTCTGTCCTTTTTATGCTTTTGTATACAGCTTTCAATTGAATTAAATTTACATGAATAGTTTGAATAAGCTTCTCTTATTTTCCCAGGACCCTAGATCCAACGAGGCCTTGGCGGTACAAGTGGAAATTTTGAAACACACAAAAGAATGAATGCTAGCTTGTCTTCAATTTTGTTGAGTGATGATTTACATCTTTCCTCTGGTTCAGACTCAGATAAGCGGTTGTTTACTATTATGTTTTTGTCTTTTTTTTGCTTATTTTAAACATGTTGTTGGGTAAAGTCTATATTTGTTTAAATTTGCTCGTTATCTATAGTTTTAAACATAAGTAGTCAGGAATGTTTTATATATTTGTTTGAGTTTTCAACGTTATGAAACTGGTTCAGTCTCCTAACATCCTTAGAAAATAGACCCAATCTACTCAGAAAAACCAAGAGATTTATTCCATCAGCCAACTGTTTTCGAGTATCTGGCAATTTTTCTTTCTAAAAATCATCTAGACCAGCATTTCACGGTTTTAGCCAGGACAATATTACATTTAGCCCCCATTGTTTTTAAATCGTCAAAATTTAACCTTAATGCCAATATTTAACAACTAAAATTAGATTAGTTGAGATTAAATATATAAAAAAAATTACGAGTAAAAAATTAAGCTATTAAGAAAGGTTTAAGTGGTATGCAACTAAAAAATCAGTGGTTTTTACCGGTTTTCTCCATCATTCTTAAAGGCTTTCAGTGTAATTTACTCTTGATTAATTGCTTTCTTTAAAAAAAAAATATTTAGAAAAAGGGGGAATTTCTGTTACCCATAGGAATTTTTTAACGGAAAGAAATCATTTTTCAGTGTGAACAATTTTTTTGGAGGGGGGAGGGGGGGGTGAGGCATGAAAGCAGTTTTTTTTTTAGCTAAAGTGCCATATTTTTCTTAAGAATAAATTTCTAAGGAGGGGCTGAAGCTTTCTTTTCTTGTGAGTGACTGTTTTGCACATTTAGGTAAAATACAGCAACTCAACCATTCGCACTGTAGAGGTAACGCTAAATATGTGTCATTTGACTGGCTATGTGCTCCAGAAATTTGAAACAGTTGCGCCCAAGATTATTCTTAAGTGACATTACAGCTTCTCCGTGGAGAGTATTTTGAAGATATATTTTCTGAGCGCCCAACCCCCTCAGAAAATATTCGCAGGCACTAATTATTTAGCTGGAATGCAGGGTTACTTCTTACTCTTAGTTAACTCTGCTGACTATAGTTATATAATAAGTTTTCTTTATGTGTTAAAATACTAATATTTGTATAATAAATATATCAGAAGAGCCTTATGAGTTTTAAATGCATAAACAAATTCCACCTAAATGGAAATTTTATACGCATAAGATTAAAAAAAAAAAAAAAAATATTAAGAAATTGGGAAAAAACAGGAATTCGTTTATATTTTCCATTTTAAAATTTTTAAATATATTATTTGAATTTTTTTTTGAGAGGGAACGGTGGGAGCGGCTCTGTGTTATGAAATCTAACAAAGGTTTCCGCAATTTTTCATATCATATAGTATCTCCCACCATGGTCACCCATAGGCTGAATTTTAGGGAGGGGCTTACCTGGTCTAATCGGCACTTCCAATGCTGTAGAATAGAAATCTAAAAACAAAATATCATAGGCAGCATGGTAGTGCTGCCTAAGTAAAGAGCGATTTGGGCACAATTAATTTTTTTTACACCAGGGTACTTCATATAGGTAGAAATGTCACAGGAACTTCCCACCACGTCAATCATTTTCCCAAACACATCCAATAAAAATTTTAAGATATCCATCTTGTTCTACGTAGTTTAAAGGTCCGGAAATTATGTTGTAAGTTATGACATGGGGGATATCAGTTTTTTTTTATAGAAAGAGTGGTCGCATAAACCTCATAGGAGGATCATTTGATTGGTAATCAGAAGTTCTACTGGCCTTTTTAACAGTCAAAAGTGATTGGAGGCTAACCAGCACCCCCCCCCTCCCTACAACAATCATTTCCCCAAAAACATCCAATCACAATTTTTGAAATAGCCATTTTGTTCAGCGTAGTTCAACGGTCTATAAATTATGTCTTTGAGGATAACCCCCCCCCCCCCCTCATACTCCTCAGGGCAAGGGTTGTAAGTTACACTCTGGAGGCATTTAAGGTTTTTATAGAAATGGTGGTCGTATAAACTTCGGGGACGGCTCATTGGATTGATAATCAGAAACTATAGTGCTCTTTTTAAGATTAAAATTAATATGAAAATTTTGTTGTAATTATTCATGTACGGTGAGCCAAAATCAAAACCTGCATATATTAAAAAATGTTCAAAAATTAAATAAACAAAAAAAAGTTATTTTAACTGAAAGTAAGGTATAGAGTAAAGTATAGAGTTGTGAGAAAGTTTGACTTTCTCACAACTCTTTTTTTTAAATAATAAAAACTTTAGCGTAAAAAGCGAGGCCTTGAGGAGGGGGCAGCCCCTTTCATATACGGAATAATTTCTGTTTGTTTTAAGTTTTAACGTCGTTCCTTACTTTCAGTAAAAAAAGAGCCTGTTTTTTAATTTAATTAACATTGAAAGCTGACCGTACACTTCAGCTGAAAAACCTACCGACACACTCTCGTACTAAAATTCTTCCTGGCAAAAATGACAGTGACCATTTCGGAAAATTCGGTATACACTTATGTAGCCTATCTGTTTTCTTTTGTACTTTACCAATTGAAAAGTTCATTTTTGATGATCAAAAAAACAAAAACTGATTATCACAAAAGCGAGATGATTCAAACATTAATTCAAGTGATTCAAAAGTGAATGTAAATTATTTTTATTTTAGAACGGAAGAAATAAATGAAAATAAGATATTTTGTCAATGCGATTTCCTAACTCTGGCTTTCATAAACACAACCAAATCTTTCTGCCCGACAGGTTAATTTCATATACAAAAAAGATCTTTATTTATATTCTAGAAAATGACGGGGTTTGTAAAAAGAAAAACATATAAACCACCATAAACAGTATTCTTAAACGATTAGAAAGCTAAGGTTTGAAAGGTAGCACTATTGCGGGTAAAAGCTAAATACAGGACATCTGCCTCTGCATAGACTTAAAAAATACCTTTTTTTGGTATTTTCAGTAAAAAAACTGACGAAAAAGCAAACTTGAAAATATATAGTTTGGAAAATACATGCACCCACTCTAATCTTGAGGTATGTTACCTGAGCCATTGCAAGTTAGTATCTTGTTATTAAGTGAAGTGAAGTCAATTTTCTTATGTTATTACCTTTCTTATTACAGCTCTCCTATAACAAAACGATTCAAGAAAAGACACATGAGAAGAATAAAATGTTAGACTGATACCACTGTATCGTTTTAAGGGCGAATTCAAATGCACAGTTACACACAGATCCAACCCTTAAGACTGTTCAGATCTGTGACTGATACATAAATTTACTTTTTTCTGACACTTAGTTCGAACGTAATGCCCAATTTTACTGCGTACTGCCAACTGCCCTCCTATTTATCTAATGAATCTCCCTGATGAACGAGTTCTGGCGGAAATATACATTTTAAGGCTTAAGGTAATACACACACAAAAAAAGTTTTACCAATCTTTGCCTCAACAGCCTGGTGTGTATCTAAGCAATACTGCGTAATCGCTAGTATTGCTGGATAAAAGGTGTATAAAACACTAGTACGTTTCCTTGGATTCAGTGTAAGTTTAGGGGCGAATAACCAGACCACCCGCTCGGCCGTGCGCCATTTAATCCTCCGAAACTGGGAGGCTATGTATATATTTGTTTGAAAGCTCTTATCCATTAGTTATCGTGTAATTTCGCTGAATAACAGTTGAGCCCTATACCCCAAAAGCATCACGTCTCCATTTGTCCACCATAGCCTATAACCATGATTATACCCCGAAACAAAGAGTATAGGTAACATAAAAAATACCCATACTCTGCTTCAAATTACAAATTACAGGATTTTCAATACGATATCACAATGGATATTATTTCAAGCTATAATTTTTTTTTTTTTTCTAATTTTGCTACAGTTATTATCATTGTAACCTTCGATCAAGGCGATAAAGGCAAGCAGGTCGAACCCGAATGGGATAGGAGGGTAGATCTACTGAAATGAGAATTTCCTGTGAGGTTTAGAGAGGGGGGCCTTCAATACATTGGAATGGAGGAGGAGTGTACGTAGCTATGTTGGCCTCAGGCGGCTTGGTGCTGCAGTGAGCTTTTAGTAGCAGTAGTAGTATTATCATTGTTATTCTTTAAAGAAAAAAAGAAGATAAAATGCAATACGACAGGACAAAACATAGAACATTTTTTTGCTTAGAATTTCGCTTGTGGTAAATACTTTACTGCCCTTAAAATATACATAGGAGATACTGGGTCATTATTTTTAGTTTTACTGCAGCACGTCTGCACATATGGCCATGACATAGCGAGTTGAAATTCCGCCAAGAACGTCCAAAGCCTTTCCTGACGATCGGTGGCGAAAAATTCGGGTTTTTCCACTTTGGACACCCCCACAAGGAAAAATCCTATACCTCTTCCAGTGCCCTGACTGAGCGTACTTACTCTACGGAACACAAAATAGCTTAAAGAAAGAAAAACGAGCAAAAATGGGGTTTTTGTAGGCCAAATGACTATACTGAAAATACAAAGCGAATATTTCGAGAGGACAAACGCCTCTCTTCTTCAGCGCGAAACGAAACGATGAATCAATAAAAGCCAAAAATTAAAATAATTAAAACCAACTACCTAACAACCATAAAAGCGCGTTATTCGCCAATATCCGCGATTTGCACAAAATCCAAAAATCATGACCTGCCATCGACGGATACTAGCGAGCAACTGACAAATGAAAGGAACCAATTCATTCACTCGAAAAAACACAACGAACCAGCAATTAAATAAGTTGGAAAACTATGTCCTTTGATTTCGGATTTTAATTAAGACATTTCTTGCAGACACCCTTTGAGACCTAAGGGGTTGTTCACGTGTGTGATTAGATGACTGGGAAAGTGGTTCAAGGTTTATTTCAGTGATTACTAACTTATCGGCTTCTATTTGAGAAAACCTAAATCTGACTCGTTTATTCTTAAATCACCGGAATCTCTGTTTAAAGCTAGACCTAAATGTTGGTATTTATAAATTTCAACAGCTTCTCTGTAGTGCTGGGAAATACCTTTATCATGCGAAATAAGACGAGCTTGATTAAACAAAATAGTATGGTCTGGTTTTTCAAAAATGTGCTCTGCAAGGGCAGAGTCAAAATTTTCTGGTTTTTTCCTTTTTTTAAGTGTATTATTAATTGAACTAGAATGCTGGGTTAATCTATCTGTTAGTCGCTGATTTGTTCTTCCGATATACCAAAGACCACACGAACAAGGAATTCTGTAGACACCGGAGTTTTCACCTATTGGGATAGGGTCTTTACCTTGATAAATTTGGGACCTGATAGTTTTTCTGGGTCTATAATAAGTGTAAATGTTATTTTTCCTTAGATCTAAGGAAAAATAACATTTACACTTATTATAGACCCAGAAAAACTATCAGGTCCCAAATTTATCAAGGTAAAGATCCTATCCCAATAGGGGAAAACTCCGGTGTCTACAGAATTCCTTGTTCGTGTGGTCTTTGGTATATCGGAAGAACAAATCAGCGACTAACAGATAGATTAACCCAGCATTCTAGTTCAATTAATAATACACTTAAAAAAAGGAAAAAACCAGAAAATTTTGACTCTGCCCTTGCAGAGCACATTTTTGAAAAACCAGACCATCCTATTTTGTTTAATTAAGCTAGTCTTATTTCGCATGATAAAGGTATTGTCCAGCACTACAGAGAAGCTGTTGAAATTTATAAATACCAACATTTAGGTCTAGCTTTAAACAGAGATTCCGGTGATTTAAGAATAAACGAGTCATTTTTCGGTTTTCTCAAAAGAGACGCCGATACGTTACTAATCCCTGAAATAAACCTTGAACCACTTTCCCAGTCATCTAATCAAACACGTGAACAACCCCTTAGGTCTCAATGGGTGTCTGCAAGAAATGCCTTAATTAAAATCCGAAATCAAACGACATAGTTTTCCAACTTATTTAATTGCTGGTTCGTTTTGTTTTTTCGAGTGAATGAATTGATTCCTTTCATTTGTCAGTTGCTCGCTAGTATCCGTCGATGGCAGGTCATGATTTTTGGATTTTGTGCAAATCGCGGATATTGGCGAATAACTCGCTTTTATGGTTGTTAGGTAGTTGGTTTTTATTCTTTTAAGTTTTGGCTTTTATTGATTCTTCTTTTCGTTTCGCGCTGAAGAAGAGAGGCGTGTGTACTCTAGAAATAATAGCTTTGTATTTTCAGTATCGTCATTTGGCCTATAAAAACCCCATTTTTGCTCGTTTTTCTTTCTTTATGTGATGTCAGGCCAATGTGGTTTAAGAAATTATCTACAAAATAGCTTTTTAGACGGTACTGACTTTTCATTTGTAAAATGAAATGAAAGAATAATAACAAGAAAAACTTTCAATTAGGACAATTTTTATATGCTGCTAATGAATATATTAAACACATAAAGCGGAGAAAACTTGAATGGTATTTCTGACAACGAGGGAGTTTTTTTCCCCATGGATCTTATACTCAATATATTGGAAACTTAACAATTTTAAATATAAGAGCGTTATCTTTTTCAAAATTTGCGTAAAGGTCTATGGATTATAATTCTTTTTTTTCCGTGTATGGTGCTGTGTCCGTAGCATATAGGAAAGCACAACATTATGTTTAAAAAGCTGAGATGACCCGGTTAATTTTTATACGTTACATTGTTTGAACATGAAAGTAATGTAAGATTAATGCCAAACTTTAATAAATGATATCAAGCACTAATAATAATTAATTTTTTAAAGCCCAGTTGGACTTAATAAATTTTAAAATAAAAATAACAGCACTCGCCATAATCAAGGAAATAGGAAAAAACGAAACTAGATAAATGCTACTACTAATACTACTACGTCTAAAAGCTCAAGTCAGCACCAAGCCGCCTGAGACCAACACAATTACGCACACTCCTCCTCCATCCCAATCTATTTAAAGCTTCAGTCATAGGACCATCGCAGGAAGTTCCTATTTCGCTTAAATCTTTCTTTACGACATCCTCCCACACCAACTGAGGAAGACATGTTTTTCGTTTAGCCCTAGACGGTTGGCCGAAATGAAAAATCTTTGGCAATCTGTCATTCTTCATCCGCAGAACATGTCTTAGCCATCTCACCATTATAGCATTCTCTCATCATAGCCCTAAAAAAATGGGATTGAACCACACTTTTTGTGTGTTTAAAAGACACGGCATTTGCACTGGAAACCAGAGAAATGATGCTTTAAAATCGAAACAAGCAATGGTTTGTCTCCGATATTAGTTTTTTCCGGACTTGGTCATACTGGCTTCAAAAATGTCAAAGCGCACAACAGCCTTGGAAACAATGCTTGACTCTTTTGCAAAGTTTGATTCTTGTTTTCTTAAGACTGATTCAAAAGTGGCAAAAGGATATCAAAAATGTTCATTTAGTCAAGCTGATTGCAGCTACTGGGCTTTGCAAAGGTTCTTTGGGTTCCAAACAATGCAGTTATCCATTTAAAAATAAAAATTCATGAGACTCATAACCTACATCAATTCCAAAAAAGCTGGATAATAAATGAACTATTCGTTTGTCATAGCTTTTAGAATCACTATAAAATCCAGACTTAATGGTTGCACATCTGTCAAACATAAAATACTATAGAAGTTTTTAAAGCATATATTTTAAGATTTTACAGGTCACATAGAATGACCCATGCCCAGTTTCTTAAAGTAGACCTTGGACTGTGGTCTATTAAAAGTTATAGGACAGTCCAAATGATAAAATTTTGGCTAAGGGTTGTACAGGTACCCAGTGATAAGCTACTGAAGGCTGCATATGATGAGTTACTTCAGCTACCTAGGACAAGATTTCGGCCTTTTAGAGTCAATGAGGTACTGGAAAAGACAGGTTTTTCTTTCGCATGGAATGATGGTCTTGGACCAACTAATCAAAAATTACAATTGGACAAGGAAATCCAGCGGGTACAGGAGGACCAGACGATACAGAAATGGGTGGGGAGATTAAAAATTAGGAAACTCTATGGTATTATAAAGAGGTTAAAACAATTTATTGTCAGGAATTTTATTTTAAGTTAAATTTACCTTCTATATAACTTACATATTGGATGCAGCTACGATCTAATTGCCTTCCAATTCGTTCAAGATTGAAAGTTTTCGAGAGGAGGAAAAGTGCCCCGGACGGCTGGTTTGCTTGCCCTCTTTGCCAAGAAGAGGAGGAGAATTTGGAGCATTGTCTGAGTCATTGTCGAGGTGTTTTGGGGGTAAGGGAAAATTTATTTGGGAATCATAGAGTGCTGCTTCCTGATGCCGTGAAAAGTACATCGTCACAATTTATTTGTCTACTGGGAAGATATCTTGATGAGTATTTTGCAAAAAGAAGAGAGTAATTTTTATTTAATTTTTATTTTTTTCTTTATTATTGTGACGAGTGCTGTAATTTGTTAATATTGTATGTTATTTTTGTACATAGCCACATTTTTGCTTGAATTACACGTTATCTCATCTTATCCTATACAAGGGGAAAACTTTAGCGTAAAGAGTGAGGCGTTGAGGAGGGGACAGCCCCGTTCATATACGGAAAATTTTCTGTTCATTTTAAGTTTTAACGTTGTTCCTTACTTTCAGTAAAAAAAACCCTGTTTTTTTTATTTTAATTAACATTAAAAGCTGACCGTACAATTCAGCTGAAAAAGCTACCGACACAATATCGTACTAAAATTCTTCCTTGCAAAAATGACAGTCCCCATTTCGGAAAATTCGGTATACACTTATGCAGCTTATCTATGTTTTCTTTTGTACTGCACCAATTAAAAAGTTTTTTTTATCCTATGTCTTCTATCATGAAATTAAAAAATATCTGTTTTTAAAGACATTATCCGTTTTACTGAAATTAGTTCAGACCAATCTAGGATTTCGATTTGATTAAAAGCGGAGACAACTGGCCGAACTTGCAAAATTCCTTACAAAAATGGCTCGGCCGGCCTGTTGAGTAATTTATCTCAAGAGACACTCTTTTGGGAGGAGAAAGGGTCTTGGGTAGGGAAGAAAAATCATTTTTTTCTGAAAATGTTCAGCTCTTTAGCCACATTTTATTAATTTTGATGCCTAAGAGGAGACTTTCCCCTCCTCCCCCAAACGATGTCTGTATAATATAAAACTTTTGTTAAAAATTTTTTTTCATTTGCTTAAGTTTTTTAACACATAAATAAAAAAAAATCTAGTCCACAAAACATTTAATCTTATGACTTTCCGATGGGCTCAGGCGAGTTCCCTAAATTATTTAAAAATTAAAGTAAAACATATTTTTTAAAATAAAATTAAAGATAATTTTAAAATTTAGATCATAATAAAAAAATATATTTTTAAATTAAAAATAAAAACGATCATAAATTACTATTAAAGAATAAATGAAACCAAAAATGAACAGATATTAAATAAAAAATCAGCAAAAACATACCACAAGTAATAATATAAATGAATAAATAGATCTATAAGAGAGTAATGTTTAGATTTAATATTAAAATAAAGATTAAAACTAAAAAAAAATTTCCTATTGAAGCATGAATTAAATTTAAGACAAACTGAAATTAAATAAACAATCAATGCAAACCAACATACAATGTAAATTGATAAATAAATCTTAAAACGAGTGATACTTAAATTGAATATGCAAATCAAGCTTGAAAGGAACAAAAATCACTACAAACAAGAGTTTGGGTATGACCACCTTCTCTCACTGTAAAAGTTTAAAACCTACTGCGTCATTGGCGCTTTGCTGAAAACCAATTTTATGACAAATATTATCTTTTGTACTTAATATTGAAAATAAACATTAAAATCATAGTAACATTTTGAACTGATGAGCTTTCAGCAATTAATATCATTATACATCAAATATTTAGTTTAATTTACTAGCTCTTTTTAAATTTGTTAAAGACGAATATAGTTTCACTACAAACAAGTGCTTGGACACTGCCTCCTTTCCTAACTGTAAATTAAGACCAAAAGCCTACTGCGTAATTGTCGCTTAACTGAAAATGACTTATATTACAAAGATTTTCTTGTCCAGTTCTTACAGAATTGAAAATGAAAATACAATTACTGTGAAAGAAATACTTGAACTGATGGATCTTTCAAAAATTAAATAATTATACATCAAATATTCAATTTGACGTTGTTTATACTTTCCAAGACTGTTAAGACACATAGTTTTCAGTGATGAAAATGAGCCTAGAAAATGACTAAAGAAAAATAACAGTGGATACCGATATTTCTGATACGATACATGCGACACCGATACGCACGATACCGATACACGCGATATCGATACGCCCGATACAACATACAGCCCTTTCACAGGTAGAATTGATCTCAATATTATCAAAAAAACCATAATATATATTAGTCCTTTGAACGATTTTAAAAAAAATCGGAATCAAAAAACAGGTAGCGGCCGAGGGGGGGGGGAGGGCGACCGGCGCACGCGGCCCAAATGTATCTCCAACCTTTTTGGTCACTTAAAAACTTTACTTACAAATTTAATTTAAGTTCGAATGATATATTACAAACCTCTCTCTGATGCTTTAGAAGTCCCAGAGCCCTTCGGTGCAAAAGGCAGACAGATCAGTGCGCCCCGTGCAACAAAGTCATGTTCCTTGGTATTAAAGGTGGGGGGCTGCACTTATCCCACACAAGGCCTGGGACCATGCTGGTTCCTAAGGAGCACTTTCTATTTCGATTTGACACCATTTTCAAGAGGTTTAAGGCTCTTTTTAAATCACCTTAAATGTCCTTTCGAAATAAACTATTACTTCTAAGATTAACCGAAACAAATGTTATCATTCCTGATTCAGTGTCAAATGGCAATTTTTTTTCACTAGACAGTTTTTTTGGTTGGCTCTTTACTAGGTTTTTTTGCTGTGGTTGGCTCTTTACTAGGTTGCAACTGCCTCTGCAAACATGACTGTTGACAAAAACGTAATTAGTCTTTGACAAATGGGATCATTTTTTGTTAATCCAGTTTAATATGGGAGAAAAAACAAAAGATGTTTATTTATTAAAAGCACGTTAGATTCTCTTAGATGAACATTTTATTATATGTAAAAAAAAAAATATAACAAATGCTGAGATAAAAATATTATTTTCCAACGCATATAAAATTAAAATTTAAAAATTTTTAAGAAAAATTTAAAAATATTGCTTTTTCTTGTGACAAATTGAAATTTGGCCCCCCAGGCGGGATCCCGAGGGGGGGGGTTGTTCACCGTTGTGAACCCCCCCCCCCCCCAACTTTGTGACCGAGTAGGAAATTAGTCTAAAAATACCTGGAAAGACAAAAACGTGACAGAAAAAAAATATGCTCCCATACTAAAAACTAGTGCATTCTTTGGGTAATCGGTGCTGATCAGCTTACGCAATTAGGTAACCGTAGGTAACCCCCATGTTCACCTGACCGTTCATAGTAAATTATGTTTATTTTGCGCTATTATCCTATTGCATTTTGGGGCGTAAACAAATACTCTTGCAATTTTGTGGGTAAACGGTTGTGATCAGCTTACACCCTTAGGTAACCCCATGTTTGCCTTATTACAGTGGTGTTAGCGGGACGTCTGCGGAGCATTCATCTACACCTGTGGATCTGAAGGGCACTGGAGCCCTCGTTGAAGCTTCTGAATCACGGACCCTGGAACCAACCATGACGCAACACGCACCTACACCAACCCTGTCTCTGTCGTTGTTTGCACATGACATCGGTCCTTTCGTCAACAAAACCTCCAGTCTCGATGCACATTCTAAACTTCGTTTGCTGAAGAGCCCTTGGACTCCAGATATCTCCTACATTTTACAAGTATCCGAAATACGGAAGCTGAAGTTTCAGTTAACTTGGATCACTCGTTTCGGTTGGTTGTCCTACTCTCCGTCTGAGGACGCTGATTTTTGCAGATTTTGCGTTCTGTTCTCGTCAGAGACAGCTGGCAAAGGCTGCCACCAGCGCTTGGTGGTGCTGAAAGAAGAACCCTCTTCTTTCTGCAGCTGGAAATGCCACATATCTTTCTCCCATACTCCAGAATGGTATTATCGCCGCATCCGGGGAGCTTCTTCAGCAGTCTATTGTGGAAAGAGTAAAAGCAAGTCCATACTTTTCGGTGCCTGCCGATGAAACGGTGGATGTTTCAATCACGGAGCACCTGTCTGTTTGCGTCCGCTACGTCTTCAAAGGGAACCTGCATACGGACTTCCTTGGTTTTACCCCATTGTTTGATTTGACTGGGCCATGTCTGGCTTCATCACTCCTGAGATGTCTCTGACGACTTTGTCTTAATCTGAACAAGATGGTTGGTCAGGGGTATTACGGTGCAGCAGTGATGAGTGGGTCTCTTAGGGGTGTTCAGGCTGTTATAAGTGAAAAGTATCTGAGGCCACTGTACGTCCCTTGTCGTGCGCACAGTCTCAACTTTGTCATCTCGTATGTATGATCTATTCTGGAGTTTAAGCATTTCTTTGGAGTCTTGTCACAAGTCTGAAGTTTTTACCAGACTTCCCCACTCAAGACACAGAATTTAAAAGAGAAGATCAACGAAATACTACCGGATTCGAGGAAACATACTTTAACCGGACTCTGCGAAGCAAGATGGTTGGAGCGCCAAGATTCAGTCGTGCAGTTTCTTGAGATGTACCGACCAATCGTGCGATCACTGGAAGCTCTTGAAGAGAACGTAAATGCAGAAACGTCTGCAAAAGCGGCGCAGTTGCTGGACACGGTGAACCAGTTGCAATTTGTTGTTTGTCTCCATGTGGTCAAAGAGCTTTTCAACCTTACTCTTCCATTGTGCAAGACTCGTCAGACAGTTGACTGTGATTTTGCAGCTGCATGTAGGCACACGGACACTGTCCTTTCAAAAACAAACGAAATGCGAGGAAATGCTGCTCCTGATTTATAGTCTATTTTCGACGACGCTCAGCGTTTTGACATTGACTTAGGACTGGAGATGAATCGTCCAAGGACGAGAGGTGGCTGGAGTATGCATGCATACGATCAAGACCTTCTCAACAACTATAGAACCTCGCTCTTTATTCCTATCCTGGACCACTTCACTTCCGAGCTGAAACAATGATTTGTGCTTCACCAGAACCTGCTGTCAAATCTCAGCGTCCTTTCTCCTGCCAAAATTGTTTTTTGTCGATCTGAAGGCATTAAACCTGGAGTCGTTGGTTGAATTTTATTGCGCTATTAGTACCCAGCCCTACTGTATTAATCAAAAAAATTATAGATTGCGCCTACAGGGAGCGAAAGTTCCCGTCTAAGATAGGCCTACTTGTGCTGTGTATTTGCTTCAGGCATGCCACGCCAACTTTTTTCCGACTGTTTGTCTTCTTCTGGCTGTTCTTTTGACGTTACCTGTTGGCACTACTACTCTGGAGAGAAGTTTCTCAACGCTCAAAACCTGGCTGAGAATTTCAACAGGAGTAGAACGATTGAGTGGATTAGCCCTCCTTGTAGTATATAGGGACGTTGACATCTGCCCAGACCAGGTCATCGAAATTTTTTCCGGTAATAAAAATCGTCGCCGGTATTTATTTTTATATATATTCGCCATTAATTTTAGCTAAAAAAAAAAAAACAATAAAAAATATATATAATACATCTACCATTTGGCTTATTTTTGCGTTGTTTTGGCTGTCTCAAAAAAAAGATTGTAGTATTTCGATCTATGTAAATAATCGTCTTTTTTTTTTGTTACTAAAAAAAAAAACCCATAAATATACTAAATTATGCATTGTGGACGCGTCATAGTGTTCCAGGGGCGGCTTACCGGGATAGAGCTCAATGTATTGGTCTCTTTTTTTTTTTAACCTGTCAAAAAAAAAATTTGGTACCCCCCCCCCTCCCCGAATAAAAATCCTGGAGACGGCCCTGGTTCAATCACATTTTGGCCCTCTTGATCTGTAGTGCCTTACTGATTATCCCTTTGAGGACAGCTTAGCAACAGTTTTGGTAATTACTTCAGAAGTGTAAAATTGTCAGATATGACCTCTAGTCGTAATAGCGCCGATGTATTTGAGGAAGACACTATCAAAAGACAATTGCAAGTTGGCTGCCGACCTGTCGTCAGCTCAAATCGACTCTCTTAAAATAGATTATTCCCTAGATATTAACACTCTTTTTATTTTATACTCATATTAATCGTCCTGTTCGCCCGAACCATCCCCCCCCTCTCGCGCGGGCTCGCGAGCCCGTTTAAAATCAATGTGAAAAAACAAATGTATAAATTATTTTAAAAATAACCATTGATCACAATTTTTATTTTTTTTGCATTACTAAAAAAAAAAAAACCTTAAAGATACGAAAGTATGCCTAGTGGACGCGTCCTCGTTCGCAAGGGGCGGACTAACGGTCTCGAGCTAACGTAAATGTTGCTCGAGGATGTTAGACAAAGTCCACGGGAAAAAATCGGGTAAACCTCCCCTCCTCCCGAACAAAAATCCTGGATACGGCCCTGATGGACCCCCTCCTTCGCTCCTTGTACATGTCTGTCATTAAACATTAAATGAAACTAAATAAAAATACAATTCAAATTTTGCTAGTCAATAAATAAGAAATGCAATTTTGTACAAGAACTCTTCACTTAGAAATATAGTACTAACGAATTTTCTATTTGTATCAATTTTTTTTAATTTAACCAACCTGGTGTTTCACTTTTTGTGATTTACCACCCTCCCCCAATACCACTTCCAAAGAGATTCTTGCAATCATGATTCTTATAGAGCTTGCATCATGCAAGTACAAAAAGTATATAATCGGTAATTCGACGTGTGTTTGCGTGTTGACTTGTGCCTGTGTTAGCGGTTATGTGTTTTTGCGCCCCTTAGTATAATCCTGCTAAGTAACTAAGAAGATTTATCAGCCTTTCCATAATAAATTTACTACGAAAACGAAGTAGCATTCAAACAGAATTAAGTGAAACCAATTTATTAGATACCTATACAATATAGGACAAGTTGGTAAACAGCTAAATGAATGCAAAGGCGTACTAATGAGCGTACTTTGGAGGAAATACAAACTTTCGGAGGCATATGTATATATAAACATTAAAAATTAAGACAATTTGTATGGAAATACAAGAAAAGCAAGAATATGGAAAAGTTCGCGATTTCACAGGAAGAGTCTAAAGACCCTCGTCTATCGTAGATACCCACATTAAAATGTAACAACGAAAGCAAACAGCTAGAAACTCTTCTTTATAATTTTTTCGTTTGACAAATGGATTTCGCATAAACAAGTTAACAGAGCCGGTTAAAGGTCTATTGGAACAACTGAACTCGATCACGCCCCATGTTCTAATGGGCCCTACCCTGCCATCAAAATGAACAGAATGTTCTTTTTCGAAATTGTAAAATTGTGCTCATGGCACACGAAATTGTGCTCATGGCACAGCCCCAACTAAATAATGCATGGTAAGGTTCTAGGCATTACTCGAAGGTCAATCCGTGATTAATTGATTGTAACGTACTCTTGGTGAACTTTATGGCTGTGAATCTTGAATCTTATCTGGAACAGCCGAAAAAAGATATGTCGTATTACCTGAGAAAAAGGCTAGCAGGTTACTGATCTAAGAGGCTACGGCATACATGTCCGTTGTATCGATTGGAAAGGGCATTTAGTCCCCGGATTCTTCCCTAACCGTCTCTCCCCCTAGGTTTTAATTAGTGTGGGTTTTTTTTTTACTCTAAAAATTGCAAATTTAAAAACCCGAGCAACCAAATATAAAATTTGTTAAATCCAAATTGATTTAAAAATAAAGCTAATCTTGTTTAGGGTTAACAATATCGGATTAACTAAAGTTCTTTTCTTTTTTCAGCATGTATAACATATTATTGGACCGTTCTCAAAAGCGAGCTGATTTGGTAGCGATCGCCTTAGAAAGCTTCTGCTCTTTCGAAACCTTCCCTGGCGTTTATGTTTCAGTGCCAACTATTTAAATTCTTAATACCCTGATTCATAAATACTGAGTCTCAGTAAGTAGTCATTCTATGTTGACCCAGTTTTGTGGAACCAAAAGACGTGATTAAGTAAAATAAGTGTCGTTTATATAGTGGATCAACCACCCCATGTGGCTTATTTGTGAGAGAGTGAAATTGGTGTTTGCTATGGATTGTCAGGGTTTATAGGATTCTAGGACATAACTGTCCAGCAAAGGTGAATCCAGGATTTTCGTTCGCAAGAAGAGGATATCTTTTTCGGAGGGGGGGGGGGGGTCAGTTAATGTATTTTTTTGGGGGGGGGGGTCAACTGTTGTATTGTTTAGTTTTATAATATTAATATCCGTCAAGTATCCCTACATTTGTCTTTTGTAGGAGTCTATTTGTCATAGTATGTGTAAATAAATGTATACTAATATTAAACACTTTTAGCCTTTTCTTAGCTGGAACTTACCAAAAAACACAACATTATTTTGAAGTTTTTGGTCTTTACTAGGATACCATTTTGACTAATGGCTTTGCTATCAATCTGTTTAGTTTTTATATATTTTCCTAAGATTCTCCAACGTTTTAAAAAAAAAATTCCAGTTTTTCACTTATCTTAAAATTCTTATTGTAGAAGTTTGAGCTTATCCAACCCAAATTAATGTGCAGGTTTATGGATTGTCCAAATTTTCTCCTTTTGTCATATATATTTTACAAGTTTCAGAAATTTGCCAACAAAACGCTCCATCCTGTAAGAAAGCAGCCCTTGTATTCGTAAGTTTACTCATTTGAACCCTTATTTCTCATATACTGTTTTGCAGAGAACTGTAACGATTTTGACGATAGTGTACGATATTTTTTTTTGCAGAATATTCTCGAAAAATGCGAATACGCAGAGAAATTTAAAATTCATGAGAGAAAATGTACTCAAGGATCAAGTGAGTAGTAAATTGTTAAAAATAGACATTACAAATCTGGTGGAAAATATGGCCGTATTGAATAAATAAGGTTGTTTTAGCTTGGAAGTTGCTACGGTGGCCCAAGCCTTAACCACAAAGAAACAGAGTTGACTCAAAAAAATAGTCATATAAACGCCTCTCTTCCTTCCATTACTTTATTAGTCTCCCTCTTCTTTCTTCCTTTCTTTTCCTATATAAAGGAAGAGAGAGTTCTTACTGTCCTATATTAGTGGCCCTTCTTTCCCTTCTCAATAACCTTAGATCATTCATTTCCTTTATAAATCGTTCTCCTTTATTTTTGATTACTGCTTTCCTTTATAAGTCTCCCTCCTTTCCTTTCTCCATTCCTTAAGATTCTTCATGTCAATTAATTACTTCGCCTCCGGTCCTGTATCCTGTATTTTATTCGTCTCTTTAATGTCCGTTATCCTGTCATATAGATGATTGATTTTATTCATTATTCTCATAATTAGCTGATGTTAGACAATTAGAAAAAAAAAGTCTATTCGTTCTTTTTATTTCATTTTTTCTGACCAGGGTTGTTCACTGTCATGATTCAAAGTAAAGACTTGAGGCCGGCACTGTGATGTGCTGTCTACTTACTTTTCAATACTGCTTTTCTTTATTAGTCAGCAATAAAGAAAATTACGGACTAACGAAATCACTCTCTCCTTTCCCTTCTCCATCCCTTTATATCCTAATTTTCCTAATCTTCCTAATTTCGTCTCGATTGCTGTTTTTCCCTAATCAGTCTCCCTCCTTTCTTTTTTCTATTCCTTTAGATCCTCCATTTCTTTTATGGATCTTTCTCCTTTCTGTTCTTTTTTCTGCTATTAGTTTCCTTCAGTTCCTGACTCCTTTCCGTTCGATCCCTGCTTTCCACAATTAGTCTCCTGGTCAGCAGATATAAGACAATTAGAGGAGGCCACTCCGTCCTCATTTTTTCGAACTGGGTATAGCGTCCAGAGTACAAAAAAAAGAAAAATAGTGGTGCTCAACTTTGGCGTTATAATTACTTTTTACCTTATTGCCCAAAGATGGAGGATTATTATTACTGTTATTTGTGGGTTAAGAAAAAGTATTAACCCTAATAAGACCAGGGTCTAAGATCTTACTGTAAATACTTGCTATTAATTAATTGAAATTTACTTTGTCTATTGGTTTCGTGTGACTCTTTATTAGATTCGATATCATTGTGTCATTTAAACTTCTGAAGTTATCCTCATCTTCCAAGAAATTGCTGGCCTCGTGGAGAGAGGGGGGCGCCAAGGTTCAAATATGGAAGAGAACGGAATTAAAATACTGTTTTGCTATAATTTTATTCTGAAATTATTTTTTTCCTTGAAATTTCTATGGATAATTGCCATCCTAATATATTTTGAAGTAAATATTCTATTCTTTTAAATATAGGCGTTAAGTTAATGCCTAACAGTTTTTTGTTTTATTTTTGATAGAAAGATTTTTTTTTTTAATTAAATTTATAAAAATTTTATAAACTTTTGGCATAAAAAATTTTCCTTTTTCAATCCTAAATCCATACTATTTAATTACTTCTGTTTAACAGGGGTGCCGGAGTGGCAAGAGTGGGGGCAGATTTAAAAAAAAAAAACTTTTTGTATTTTAAAAAAAGGTAAGGATATCATGTTATGTTGACAAAACATCTCCTGTTTTGGGGGAGACAAGTCTGGGACGGTGATGGATAGGCTAAATTCACCTCTCTTTTTATTAAGCTTTTCCCATTACAAATCAGCTATGGTAAAAAGTAGCAAGCCACCAATTAAAAAACCAAAAACTTATTTCTCAGTTATTTTATCCCTCCCCAAAAAATTACTTTATGTGATATACCACCTTTTGACTTCTTGCAGCCGAAATTTGGCTTTAAATTGTATACAGTTTTGTAATTAGCCATAAATTAGTCTCTTTTGCCGCTTGATGCGCTGCCAGTATTTTTTTTTAAATTAGAAGGGATTGTGGAGATAGGAAGAATTCACTGTTATGCACAAAGCTCTATGGTATGAATTATAAAGGGCCTAAGTATCAATCATTTGTAAAGTCTCTGGTTTGAAATAGTTTTGTTTCTGTTTACTGTAAATAAAATCTTTGTTTTGTCAGTTCTGAATATTCAGTCACCGCTGTACGGTAATTCATAATTTGTATTTGTTATAAAGGTCGTTCATTTCTTTGATTTAATTTATATTTTAATGAAAATAGTAGAAAACAATTTAATAGGTGTTATCCTGTCGGAAAGACCATGTTGTTCAATGGCTTGCGTAAGCTGCTGCCTTGGTGCCCATAAAGCTAGACGGGTTTACACTTAGTCCCTTCAAGTACCAAGGACAATGGAAATAAAATCTGATTGGTTAAGTGCAAACTTACAAAACCTTATTGGCCTTTCAAATATGGGGATAAATCGGGAATTCCAGATTTAATGAAAAAGACCTCTTTTTCTTACCACTTTTCACTTTCAAAAGATATTTTTTAATGGAAAGGAACTCATTTCTAATTAAAAAAAAAAAACTTTACATTCAGTTACAATGTGTATGGTAATGGCAAGCGCCAAATAAAAAAAGAAAAGAAACTGGGGTGAAAAATTTTAGAAAATAAGCTAGAATTCTAAAATAAGCTAGAAGTTGTATATGGGAACCAATAGATTGCTAATTTTTTATCTTTACGGAAAAAAACCTTTTTCTTTCTTTACTTGTGTACACTGAATACTGTCCAGCTATCTCTTAGACAAAAATACTAAAAAATCCTCTATAATCTCAAAATATAAGTTAACGAACTAAAAATAGGTCCCTAGAGACGTTGCGTAAAACCTGAATGGTTTGTAGCAATCCTTGCAGAAATAGCAAGCAATGATTGCCACAAACCATTCAGTCATGAAATAGGACAACATAGCATTAGTGCAGAATATTGCAACTGAGGCCCAATTTTCTAGTGCACACACTTGTTTTATCTGACTCTCCTAGTGGGTATGAGGTCTAGAGTAGCCGTGTGTAAGAAAAAAGATCTTTGAATTTTATTTTGATTGAAAGTTTAGTACACTTATATTTGGGGGTATTTATATTATACTCTTTAATACACATTTTTAAAAAAAGGTAAGGATATCATGTTATGTTGACAAAACATCTCCTGTTTTGGGGGAGACAAGTCTGGGACGGTGATGGATAGGCTAAATTCACCTCTCTTTTTATTAAGCTTTTCCCATTACAAATCAGCTATGGTAAAAAGTAGCAAGCCACCAATTAAAAAACCAAAAACTTATTTCTCAGTTCTTTTATCTCTCCCCAAAAAATTACTTTATGTGATATACCACCTTTTGACTTCTTGCAGCCGAAATTTGGCTTTAAATTGTATACAGTTTTGTAATTAGCCATAAATTAGTCTCTTTTGCCGCTTGATGCGGTGCCATTATTTTTTTTTTTTAAATTAGAAGGGATTGTGGAGACAGGAAGAATTCACTGTTATGTACAATACTCTATGGTATGAATTATAAAGGGCCTAAGTATCAATCATTTGTAAAGTCTCTGGTTTGAAATAGTTTTGTTTTTCCATATTTAATGAAAGAGACCTCTTTTTCTTACCACTTTTCACTTTCAAAAGATCTTTTTTAATGGAAAGTAACTCATTTCTAATGAAAAAAAAAAATTACATGCAGTTACAATGTGTTTGGTAATGGCAGGTGCCAAATAAAAAAAGAAAAGAAACTGGGGTGAAAAATTTTAGAAAATAAGCTAGAATTCTAGAATTCTAAAATAAGCAAGAAGTTGTATATGGGAACCAATAGATTGCTAATTTTTTATCTTTACGGAAAAAAACCTTTTTCTTTCTTTACTAGTGTACACTGAATACTGTCCAGCTATCTCTTAGACCAAAATACTGAAAAATCCTCTATAATCTCAAAAAAAAGTTAAAGAAACTAAAAATACGTCCCTAGAGACGTTGCGTAAAACCTGAATGGTTTGTAGCAATCCTTGCAGAAATAGCAAGCAATGATTGCCACAAACCATTCAGTCATGACATAGGACAACAGAGCGTTGGTGCAAAATATCGAAACGGAGGCCAAATTTTCCAGGGCATAACTTCTTCTTTCAGTATTTTTGTAGTGTATCCATTTGAAATTCGCTGGATACATGTGAATATTCCATTCATCGAATTTCGAATTCTTCAAATCAGCGCAGCCCTAAACAAAAGAACACATAGATTGTAATATACATTCGCTTAATGCACTTTTGCCAATCAGATTATTTCTTGCGCATGTCATAAGGTACAATCCAGGAGTCAAGTGACGATGGGGAACGCTAGGTAAGCTGGGATGCCCTTCATTCAGAGGGGTTACATCCCAAAAGGCGTAATTACTGTACCTTTGGACAATGCTGAACAAATTAGATGTCTACAACTTCTGATTGGATGCTGGTTTTTGGAACTGATAGGGGCGGGGGGGGCGGTTGCCCTCAAATCACATTTGACTCCTAAGGGCACTAAGCTTCAATAAAATGAGCCATTTGTGTTTCAAGTATAGTTCTTAAAAAAAAGTAGAGAAAAGGTCAAACAGGAGCGTAGCGAGGGGGCTATTGAGGTGAGAGTATCCCCGTCATATATGGAATAATTTCTGTACGTTTTAAGTTTTAATGTCACTCCTTATTTTCGGTAGAAAAAACTAGTCTTTGTTTTTATTTCTGATCGTTTTTCAGATAATCCCAGGAAATCCATCACCTTAGTGGAAAATTTCCCAAATTTTAAAATTAAAAATTCTTTGACTTTTAAGGGGTGTTTTTCACCTTGTTCTAAAATTTGGCAAATTTTCTCAGGCCCACTAATGGATAAAATTATACTTAAAAAATATTATATATTTGGAATCAGCACAATAAGCTAATTTTTTGTTACATCTTTTGATATCAAAATTAATTCCAGATCATGAAGAATCTAATTTTTTTCTTTTGCCAAAGTAGTTTTAATACTGATTTGGTGAAAAATTACATTTTTTTTTTTACAAAAATATGTATCCAGCGGGGAAATATTCTAATTAATGTCATAGATTTGTAAAATATGTCCCTTTTACGTCCCAAATTTCTAAACTATGTCCCTTTTTTGCCCTATTATGTCATTGTGTCCCGGCATACAAGAATATGTCCATTGGACACAAAATATGTCCAGTTTGCAACCTTGAGTCAAATAGAAAGTTTAAATCCAATGTTGCCAAATCAACAGACGAAGAGAATAAAAACACTATAAAAGAAACTTACATTAAAATTCAATCATTAAAACTGTTTAAAATTTTTTTTTAAAACAGCCCTAATATCCTTACTTCAAGGAAGTTCAACCAGGACTGGTACTCCAAACGAAATGGACAGAGAACAATTCATTCAGATGGAATTAAAATACTTACAGACAAGCTTTTAAAGCTAATCTCGCCTTCTTGGCAGCCAGCCTAGAAGGTCTATTCGTAATAGGTTGAGTGGAGTTAATTACTGTTTTTTTAATATAATTAGTCAAATCATATTTAATTAAATTTGTGTATAGGGCATTAAGCGAATATTCCCCCAAATCTCTATTTAAAAAAATATTACTATTTATTTTGATTTTGATTTTAATTTCAATCGCCTCTAGAACAACCTGTTTTATGCCTAAATCATTGCTAATAAGGCAAGTTTCTTCAAAAAGCATTTTATGACTAGGGTTATCATATATGTGACTGCTCAAAGCAGAATCAAAGGAAATATTTGTTAGCTTTTAAAGCTAATCTCGCCTTCTTGGCAGCCAGCCTAGAAGGTCTATTCGTAATAGGTTGAGTGGAGTTAATTACTGTTTTTTTAATATAATTAGTCAAATCATATTTAATTAAATTTGTGTATAGGGCATTAAACGAATATTCCCCCAAATCTCTATTTAAAAAAATATTACTATTTATTTTGATTTTGATTTCAATTGCCTCTCGAACAACCTGTTTTATGCCTAAATCATTGCTAATAAGGCAAGTTTCTTCAAAAAGCATTTATGACTAGGGTTATCATATATGTGACTGCTTAAAGCAGAATCAAAGTAAATATGTGTACTATTAGAATTTAAAGCTTTAGTTATGTCATCTTTGTGTTGTTTCAGGCGTCTTTCTCGAAAATACGGGGATAGTGCAAGCTCTGCTTGATTTCTAATCCGGAAAATCGAAATACTAAACCACACGAGAAGGAAAAGCTCCGACTTTGCGGTTGACGCACTAAAGACTTGCCGCAAAAATAAGTTAAAGTCGACCGACCGCCGCCGCCTCTGCCGGCGGCGGCGTGCCTGCGGGGTGCTTACCGCGGTACGAAACTTCGGCGGCGTTCGAGCGGGCCTCTCGTCGGCGGCGGGCGGTCGATCCGCCGGCGCGGCACCGGGGTCGAGTCACAAGCATGCACGTGCATGATTGTTCTAAAGGGGCTTGAGTACAAATTTGTCTCATAGACCAGTAGTAGCAGCGTGAACAGTTCTATATGTTCTACCGCATCTGCCTTTATTCTATCTTATTAAAAACTATTTTATTTTCTTTCAATCTAGCTGCACATATTACACGTATTATTCAGGTAAAATTTTTTATCAATTTTTTGGTAACTTTTATTTGTCATAGTTGATATTTTCTCTTTTTTGGTCTTTGTCATGGCTGCGCAGTTCGACTTTAGATCTTTGATATTATTAGAACCTGGTACAATTAGCACATGTGATGACTTTAACTGCCGCAAATATCATACTCATTAATGTACTTACCCCGAAACTCGCCCACGACTTCACCAAATATTTTAAATTGATCAGGCAGTACACTGACAGGACCATGTTCATTACTCTCCCCACAAAAAATGCCCCTCTTTGAATATATTCTCTGTATGTATTCGATGTATTCTCTAATGCACTTAATGTACATAGAGTACCAATAGAGATGAAGAATGAACTAACAAGAAAAATGTGGAGGATCATCATAAACCTGAAAAAACAAATAGTAAAAATAATGCTCTTCATTTTTTGTTGATTCCAAAGAAAAAGTTTTTTATTAGTAAATAGGGGATCCAAATCTAAAATGAAAATTGCCTCACTAGTATGCAACATACAAATCTAAATTGCTACTTCATGACTTAAGCTACCAATTAACAACAATTTTCTTATCTCAATTTAAATATAATTCAAAATAAATACGAGGTTACGGATTAATAACTCAACGGAATAAATAACTAAGTTAATAAGAAGTAATTAATAACAAACCGACAGGAAAAATTTATATACTTTATTTCTCGAAACAAAGATGCAAAAAGGATGTTTTTCATAATCTAAGAGGGTGGCACTTTTATTTTTCAATAATTTCAATGAATACACCAAAAAGGGACATTTTTGAAAACATAAGAAAACAATGACTAACTTTTCCACGCACATGTCATATCCAGAACATACCCATGCATATTCTGCGTGACTTAAAAACAATTGCATGAGAAAAACACTTCAAGCAATGAAGCTGATTCAAAGATTTCCCAGAAACAAAATGGAGCTTTCATCTCTGGGCCAATGCTTATTTGTTGACCTTTTACAGCTTTTTACTGTAGACATGAAAGTATGAGGTTCGAGACCATTGAAAATAACAACACTTTAAGCGAAGAATATGCCATTAAAATGACTTTTCCTTGTACGTCCCTTTGTACGCCACAAAGATTCGGTTGCAAGTTTGACGTATCCAAGACAAACAAAGGAGCCATTTGGCGGTCCTGTTATACGTTTAACTAATTGTCAATTTTATAAAGAAAGTTTTTTACTGATTAATTTATGTTTTAAAAATAAAGCTTATCGAACAAAAAATTTTTTGTTTATTAAAACAAAACGGCCCTAGCGTTCCAGGAGTTGTTCATAAGGAATTGGGACAAAAAAAACAATACGAAAACAAAAGAATATTTCAGCAGTTGTTCTTAATGAATTGGGATGTAACATAAAACTTGACCGTAAAGAGCAAAGGGGTGATAAAGGGACAGTTCCAGCATATCTGGAATAATTTCTGTTCTATTCGAGTTTTAATATTTGTCTTTACTTTCAGTTGAAGAAACATACTTTTTTCTTTATTTAATTTCTCATCGTTTTCAAATAAACCAAGACCTAACTAAGTTATAATTCTAAGCTAAGCTAACTAAGAAAATTAAACCCTAAAGCTCCCAATTTTCTGCTCTAAATCCATTGTTAGTACCCCCTTTTTTAGTTTATAAACTTAATAATTAAGATCTTGCATTGCAGTTAAAATTTAAAAAAAAATTTGAAAATATTGTCCAAATTTTGGATGAATTGCTATTTTGGTTGAATAGTAGTTTTGTTGAATATAATATAATAATATTCATAAACATGTATATATAGTACCGGAAGCCCGGCACTCGGTACGTGGCAGGCTATATATGGATTTTCATTGTCGCTTGTTTTCTATGCACAGACAGTTTGAGCCTTTTCTTGATGTCATGACGTCCAAATGGACCTTTAAATTCGAAGTAGTGCCTTTGTAAAATTATGTTTTTTTTATTGGACCTTTAACTTTTGCCTCAGCTTTTTTTTTGTCATTAAGAAAGACATATTGCAGAACATTTGTTTCTTTGAATTGTTCAGATGGTGAGACAATAACTTTTTATTTTGCCTCAGCTTGTCTCTTGTCATTATGAAAGACATATCTCCGAACCTCGGTTTCTTTTAATTTTATCAAATGGTGGGACGATAACTTCTTGTTCTTCCAACGATTTATCTAGTCAAAGATTTTGATTTTCGAAAGTACGGTAGGTATTGATGACCTTACCCATGTCAAATCCAAAGCCCAATCATCACTTTCATTTTCAATTTGTTTGGATTCTCAGTGTGACGAGTGTGGCTATGACAGATGGTGGCTATGACAGATTTGCTGTTTCAATGTGTTGATAGATGGCTCTCGCGCCGTTGAGACTGCAAGTCATTCTATCCTAGTTTAACTTGTTCAGTGCCTTGAAATACTCCTCCCTTTGCGATGAAAGTGGTATCAATCAAAACTGTATTAAAAGTGCTATTCTTTGTGACTGAGGCTGCTGCTGAAAACTGGATTGATCAATGCAAAAAAGGTACTTTCATTTCTTTTGCTGTTTTGGCGCCATCTGTCATAGACACACTCGTCACACTGAGAATTTATAAAAATATAGATGACTTTCCCTTCGTTCTCAAGCGAACAAGAAGAGGACGCAGAGGTGGCAGAAAGAAATTTAAGATTGACGTGTTAGTCACCTACAGATGATTGGCCAGCCAAAAGTCTAAGGGTGAGAGTTGTTTAGTCTCAATCCTGCGAGTGAGCCTACTGCCCCAGCTGATTCCTGACAACAATGCTCCTACCAATGATTTCGGGTCTGATTGTCCTCCAGTATTATCGCCGCAGGTTCTCTCTTGTAAACACCAACTTCCAAACTTCCTTCTGAGCAACGTCCGCTCATTAACGAATAAAGAGGATGAGTTAGATGTCATTCTACATAAGAATAACATCCACATCGCCGCAATTACCTAAACATGGCAGCTCGATGAAACAAGTGGAAGGATGGCTGGTTACAAGGTTTTCTTGAACACTAGAACAGACAGGATTGGCGGAGGTGTTGCCCTGTATGTACGGGATGACATCCCCTGCAAATATTTAGATAACTTCAATGACCCTAACCATGAAGCGATCTGGGCATTATGCAAGCCAAAACATTTACCACGAGATGGCTCTTGCATCATTATCGCAAGTATTTACTACCCTGAAAGCGCCAAGAACAGACGGCTGTTGGTATCCTATCTTCAGTCTACGTTAGACACATTACGTCAGCGGTATAGCCGCCCGGGCTTCATAATAGCAGGCGACTTCAACCAAACAAAGAAACAATGGCTTGCTAATACGCTGGGTATGTCACAAGTGGTCAAGATACCCACCCATGTGACCGAGAGCACCCTTGACCTTATTCTTACAAACCTTGCTCCATATTACAAAGACGTGTCTTCGAACGGGCCATTGGGCAAATCAGACCATCACACTCTGCTGATGAAGGCAAAAAGTGAAATTAGGAAGCTTAAGAAAATAAAAGTACTCCGGAGACCTATCACGAAGTCTGCTATTAATACGTACGGAATGTGGGTCGGTACTCGCTGCTTCAGCGAAGTATACAACGAAAGCGATGTCAACAGGAAAGCAGAAATATTTCAGTCCCTACTCTATGACAAATACTTCGAAGTTTTCCCGGAAAAGCAATTTGTCGTGAGCGAATCTGACAAGCCCTGGATCACTCCAAAAATAAAACAGCTGATTCGCGAAAAAACCACTGTAAGGCAGTCAAGTGGTGACGCAACGTCGTTACGATTATTAAGAAACAAAATCGTTAGCCTTTGTCGCGAGGCAAGAAAGTCCTTCGGAAAATCCCTTTCGGACCCTGAAATAAAAAAGGATCCCTGTAAATGGCACCGTCTAGTAAGGCAGATTGCTGGAAAAACAGTATCATCCAGTATCCGTATTCTGAACGATGATGGGTCACTCGTGAGTGCAAACGACGTCAACAATTACTTTACTGACATTTGTACATCTTTTCATGCCCCAACTAACACTGAAATAGAGAACCTACTGTCAACATGCCCTGACGAAGGTGAAATCGAAATAGTTGAGCATCAAGTTTTCAAAGAGCTGAACAAGTTGAGTCCATCCAGTATCTCTTTTCCTGAAGAACTACCTATAAGGTTAATACGAGAGTTCTCTCTTTTCCTGGCCAAGCCACTTGGACACATCATCAGAGAATGTTTCGCCCAGTCAACTTTCCCGTCGTGCTGGAAACGCGCATTTGTGCGTGTTATACCAAAGACTAAAACACCCAAATCTTGCAAAGAGTTACGACCGATATCAATCACATCTATCTTTGCAAGTCACCGAGTCATTCATCCTGCGTGAATCGCTCA
>NW_028297431.1:88485-129577 GCF_049724085.1 Artemia sp. Qi Xiang Cuo
CCCTAGGGAGAAAGATTACGTAATCGCTCAATGACCTCTTTTTCCAAGGTCGATTTATTTGATGTTTTTCTCGGCTAGCCTGTCCCTGAGAACATGGATTTACATAATCGCTAGGGGAAATTATTGATTCACGAAGGGGGGAATTAAGAAACAAACATGGCTTCATTGTTGTTTGGCTAGCTTAACCTGAGAACTTGATTTACATAATCGCTAGTGTGACTTATTTATTCATGAAAGGGGGAATTAAGAAACATTAATGTTTCTTTAATCTTTAGTCCTGAGGGATTTATTTATTATTGTTGTTTTTGGACAAGTGCATGCGAGGGATGAATGTCAAGGGGCCCAGGAATGGGAAACAGTTATATCACGTGTTTCCTTCTCAACCAATCATCGAGTCAGATACATCCCCCTTCTAAGCCAATCAGAGACGTGCTTACATATTAGCGGGGGTGGGACTATTGGCTTCCATGTAGATGGCTCCCCCCATCATTCGATAGAGGTAACGTCACAGAGCTACTCCTCTCTCCCACCATTTCCCTCCACCTTGAATTTATCGAACGAAGAGGATCAGCTACGTTTTAGCTGTGAGTGAGTTGACATTGGAAACCGAAAAATGTTCTATATATGTCCATTGTGCATGTACACTCTTGGCAGTTGGAATCACTGTGAGAATTGTACAATTATTGATGACTATAGTGAAAAGTGTAAATTATGTAATCCTTGTAAATTACATAGAGGCTATGCAGTACAAATTAAAGGATGTGATTCATGTCTTGAGGAGGTGTGTGACTCTCATCCTAGAGGGCACCTGTGCTCCAATTGTCACAATGATAAATGTGATCAGTGGGAGAATACTTACCCCGCTATGATTGGAAAGAATCTCAAACGTGATTTTAGTTTATTTCTACGAGATTGGTATCGTCGTGGATTTAAATTATTCTGGGAAGAGGAATCTGATCTACGATTCAACCGTTGGGGTACCAAGACAATCTGGTTCTTACGTCATCGTTGTGATGACACCACGTACTATGACTATAAAACCAGTGATTTTTATTTGGCTGTGACGGAATGTGATTCACCATTTGAAAACACTTTATGTGATATTGCTTCAAATAGACAGATTGAAACTCATGAATTTCATAATATGAATGCAAGTAGTATCATTGAATATACAAATAGATATGACAAGAGTGAAGTTACATTGTATTGTAGAATATGTGATACTGACTTTGCAGTCAATCAAGATCAATATACAGCGACTCCAAATGATTTATCAACATTAGTGGTTCACGAGAGTTGCCAATACCTCGAAGATGATGAAATAAACAGTGAAGATTTAAATACAATTTTGTATATATATATGCATTTTATTAATGAACAAATTCACAAACAATGTATGTTCAAATATTTACTCAGTTGTAATATCCATATTTATCACTGTTTTTTTACATACTACCTCAGGAGGTTCTATTTTTTGAACCTCATCCTCCTCCATTGATATAGTATTTATGGGGGAGGGTGTCTCATCAGCAAATAAATCCTCGGACTCAATCCTCAACAGATCCCCCTCCACTGACACAATATGTATGAGAGAGGGTATCTCCTCCGCACATAAATCTTCACGCACTCGACCTTGCGGGATATGCACTCGAACCAAGGACCCACTCCCCGAGAGATCCACCGCTCTACATGTACAGAGACTTTCATCCTCCTCCTCAGAGGTGATCTCAATGTTCTCATTCTCTGCACATTTAGCTAGAAGATTCTCCTCTACCTCGAGAGTGAGCCCCCCCTTGCTCCATACATCCTAAAAAAGGTCGAGAACACTCTGGTCAAAAGCTCTGTGGACAGGTATAGTCTTCATGAATATATTGAGGTGTGTTATATAAATGTAATAAACATTGTTACTTATTTTTTTCATTTTATCTATAATTTTGTATGTCTAAAATTCATTAATTAGTCAGTTGTGGGTTTTTTTTTTATTATTTTTTACATACGTAGTGAGATTTAATGTAATTGATATAAGAATGTATTAGATTTAATTTATTTGATAAAAAGATGAAAAAAAATTTTCCAAGAACTATGTTTTTCAATGAAAAGTAAAGAGCTAAAACATTAAATCAAAGAGAGTAGAAATAAAGTTGAATAATTGATTAAAAGTAAATTTTCTGTAAACATACTTCTAATTAATAACTCCTAAAAATTTAAGTATTATTCTTATACTCTAGTTTCATGAAGAAAAAAGCAAGTTACTATTAAAGAATAAATGGAACCAACACGAACAGCTATGTCTGAGTTTATATTTTAGTTTCAAGAAACAAAAGTAGTTATTACTCTCCTGAATTTGACTTATAAAGCTGTAAACGTAAATTGTTATGTTTGAAAATTCAAAACTTTAATTTTTATTTTCTACGATAAATACGATAATGAGATAAAGAGAGCAAAGAGAGCTGATATAAAGTTTAATAATTGATTAAACGTAAATTTTCTGTAAACATAGTTATAATTAATCAATCCTAAGAAGGTAAGTATAGACCGCTCATCCTATCTGGTGGAGGAGTATGTATCACTGTCTAAGGCAGTTTACATTTGCATGGAAGCTCGAAATGTAAAGTGGGATTTTTGAAATGCAGAAATTTAATAATTGTTATTTGAAATTTTAGGTTGATTATGAAATAATAAATTTTTTAAAACATGAAATTTTTTTCAATTAAAAACGAACAAAAATTAATTAAAAAACTTTCCTAAAAATACATTTTCAAAAGAAAAGTAAAGGTCATTTTAAACTTAAGCTCAGCAGATGCAAATACCATTTAAAATTTAAACTCGAAACAATCAGAAATTACTATTAAAGAATAGATGAAACCAACACGAACGGCCATGACTGAGTTTATATTTTAGTTTCAAGAATCAAAAGTAGTTAATACGCCCTATTATTTGTCTTATAAAGCTGGAAACGTATAGTGAGATTTATGAAAATGTACAAATGTAATTTTTATTTTCTACGATAAATATGATAATGAGATAAAGAGAGCAAAGAGAGCTGATATAAAGTTGAATAATTTCTGAAACGTAAATTTTCTGTAAACATATTTCTAATTAATCACTCATAAAAGGCAAGTATAGACCACTCATCCTATATGGTGGGGGAGCCTGCACAGCTGGCTAAAAGCAATTAACATTTGCCTGGAAGCTCGAAATGTAGATTGAGATTTTGGAAAATGCAGAAGTTTAATAATGGCTCTTGTAAATTTTCGGTTTGATTATGAAATAAGAAATTTTTAAAAAAATGAAATTTTATGCAATTAAAAAAAAACAAAAATTAATTAAAAAACTTTCAGGAAAATACGTTTTCAAAGGAAAAGTAAAGGTAATTTTAAAATTAAGCTCAGCAGATTCAAATATCATATAAAATTTAAAATAGAAACAATCAGAAATTACCATTAAGGAATAGATGAAACCAAAACGAACAGCTATGACTGAGTTTATACTTTAGTTTCAAGAATCAAAAGTAGTTAATACTCCCTAGGATTTGACTTATAAAGCTGGAAACGTAAAGTGTGATTTATTAAAATGGAAAAATGTAATTTTTATTTTCTACGATAAATACGATATTGAGAAAAAGAGAGCAAAGAAAGCTGATATAAAGTTGAATAATTGCTTAAACGTAAATTTTCTGTAAACATAGTTCTAATTAATCACTCATAAACAGGTAAGTATAGACCACTCATCCTATATGGTGGGGGAGCATGCACAGCTGGCTAAAGCAATTAACATTTGCCTGGAAGCTCGAACTGTAGAGTGAGATTTTGGAAAATTCATAAGTTTAATAATTGCTCTTTGAAATTTTCTGTTTGATTATGAAATAAGAAATTTTTAAAAACATGAAATTTTTTGCAATTAAAAAAAAAAAAAAATTAATTAAAAAACTTTAAGAAAAATACTTTTTCAAGAGAAAAGTAAAGGTCATTTTAAACTTAAGCTCATCAGATGAAAATACCATATAAAATTTAAACTCGAGACAATCAGAAATTACCATTAAGGAAGATATGAAACCAAAACGAACAGCTATGACTGAGTTTATATTTTAGTTTTCAAGAAGCAAAAGTAGTTAATACTTCCCTGGATTTGACTTACAAAGCTGGAAACGTAAAGTGAGATGTATGAAAATGCACAAATGTAATTTTTATTTTCTACGATAAATACGATAAAGAGATAAAGAGAGCAAAGAGAGCAGAAATAAAGTTGAATAATTGCTTAAACGTAAATTTTCTGTAAACATACTTCTAATTAATCACTCATAAAAAGGTAAGTATAGACCACTCATCCTATATGGTGGGGGAGCATGCACAGCTGGCTAAAGCAGTTATCACTTGCCTGGAAGCTCGAAATGTAGAGTGAGATTTTGGAAAATGTATAAATTTAATAATGATTCTTGTAAATGTTTTAAATATAAATCATTATATTGCTAAAACACACAAAAGTTAGAAAAAATGCAAAATGATACCGTATTATCACTGAAATACGTCTAAAAATGAATAATTCATACAAATTGTAAAAAATCTTTATTTTACTTATGTTAATAATGTTCATGCATCGAGATAACACACAACACTGTACTAAGTATATACAAAATTTAATGTCGTACAAATGCTCTACGGCTAAAAATTTATTATACATTAAAAATTAAATATTTCTAAAGGGATAAATATATAAATATGTGACTGTAGATTGCTTTAACACACAAAAGTTAGACAAATTGCAAAATTTTCATTTATTACATATGCAATACGGCTAAAAATTTAGTATAAATTAAAATTTTAATATATATAAATTGAAATTGTTTTAATTATGAGCCTGTATATTGCTTAAACACACAAAAGTAAGTCATATTGCACAATTTTAATTTATTAAAAATGCAATACGTCTAAAAATGTAGTATAAATTAAAATTTACATATATATAAATTGAAATTGTTTTAAAAAAGTGACTGAATATTGATTAAACACACAAAAGTTTGACAAAACGCTAAATGTTCATGTATTAAAAATGCAATACAGCTAAAATGTAGTATAAATGAACATTGTAATATATATAAATGGAATATTTTATATTTCATTATCTTACTAAATAATTAACACAAAAGATAGACGAATATCCAAATTTTAAGGTAGTCAAAATTCTAGGCGTCTAAAAACGTAGTACCATATACAATATTAAACAAGAGCTATGGATTTGGTTTTAATTTTTTGACTGTAATAGTCGTAAACACACAAAAGAAAGTCAGTTTGCGATTTGTTACTGTTTTACCTCTGCAATACGGCTAAACATGAAACTTTAAGCTGGAAACGTAAAGTGAGATTTTTGAAAATGTATAAATATGATCTTTATTTTTGAAGAGACATTCTGAATTCTATTCGAGTCATGCGATCGCGTTCAAAGACTTCGTGTTAACGACTTGTAAGTAAGGAGCGCCCCGACTCAATGGTATCAGAAACTCTTGAAAACAGGTTTTTTAGCTCCATGACTGTAAAGCAAGTTGAAATTTCCATTAAATAATCAGATTTCAATTCTTATTTTAAATATATAGTTTACTCTTACACATCAAAAGTTAAATGCCTGATAAAATATGAATGATTTTTTGAAATTGGTGGACCTACCCCCTAATAGTTATAAAACCTTAATGAAAATCATATCATCATATTAATCGTATCACATAACCCTACTATAGAGGTTTCAAGCTCATATCTACAAAAAATGTGGAATTTTGATTTTTTACCAGAAGAAAGATCACGGATGCGTGTTTATTTTTATTTATTTTTTTTTTTTGTTCAATGGGGTTATCGTATTGACCCAATGGTCATATAATATCATTGGAGGACTTATTGAAACGGAAATTCAAAGTTCTAGTTCTCTTTTTAAGTGATCAAAATGGAGGGCAACTAGGCCCCCTCCCACGCTCATTTTTTTCAAAAAGTTACCTGATCAAAATAATGACTTTCAGAGTCGATTATTTCTAGCAAAAAATATAGTTAATTCTAATTAATGGTATGCAAAATGTGGCTCACAGAAACCTAATTTACAGATCTGGATATTCCAAATCGTCACGTTTTTGTAAGAAAAATTATAGAAATAAAATATATTTCTATGGTTCAAATATTTAAAATCCATAGGGGAAAATATAAATTAAAATTTAAACATACATTAACCATCGAAGGACCGGTGACTTCATTTGAACTATTCATTACTTTATATATATATATCTTTATTTCAATATGCACTGAGGTTGATGTCATCTAAACAGTAAATAATATGCGGTAATAATGGTATATTTCCTTTCCATAATCAAATTAATAAATGTTGACCTATAGGAGCATGGAAAACAAGTTCATTTTATGTATTCTTTTCATTTGCATATGCCACCCAATGACATAAGACATTCTTTGAATTGTTTTTCAGAAATAATGTTATTTTTTTTTATGTGAACAAAGTAACTCCTGATATTTTAAAGTTCTCTTCATAATTTTATTATTTTCCAATAATCTTATAATAAATTTTTAGATGTATATTTTCTAAAACATAATTAAAAGCCACAATAACTATGTCTTTAGAGATAAAATGAACTCTTCAGCAACGGGGGGGATAGGTTTTTAAGTTCTGAAATTTATACATAAACCGATAAAAGTTGAGGGTTGAAAAGATTTGTACTCCAACTCGAAACACAACAGTCGAGAGAGGGATCATTCTAATTGAAAAAGATTCTTCATTTTTAGCCGTATTGCAGAGTAATAAAGGAACATTTTACATCCTTTCTAGCTTTTATGTGTTTTCGCATAGAATGGCTGATATTTAGAACATTTACCCTTTAGCTAGTTGAAAATTGTATGATTCTTCATTTTAGGTATTGCAGAGATAAAAAAGGAAAATTTTGCATTTTTTCTTACTTTTGTGTGTTTACTCAATATAATTTATCATAATTAAAAAAATTAAACTTTATATATTTTACAATTTTTTTTTATTCCACTAGTCGATATTTTGCTCTTTTGTACAAAATTAACATTGTGCATTTTTTCTAACTTTTGTGTGTTTTCTCAAATTTATTTTACATTAATAAAACATATTCAATTTATATATTTTAAATTTGTAATTTATACTAAATTTTTAGCCGTATTGAATTTGTAATAAAGTTAAATATTGCATTTTTTCTAACTGTTGTGTGTTTTCTCAATTTTCAGTCACTTAAATAAAACAATTTCAATTTATATATATGTTATTTTTTATTTATTCTAAATTTTTAGACGTATAGCATATTTAACCAATGAAAATTTTGAATTTTTTCTAACTGTTGATGTTTTGAGAGAAGTAAATTCGCATATTTAATTAATATAAACTAACCATTATTAAATTTCTGCATTTTCCAAAATCTCACTCTACATTTCGAGCTTCCAGGCACATTTTAACTGCTTTTAGCCAGCTGTGCTGGCTCCCCCACCATATAGGATGAGCGGTCTATACTTACCTTTTTAGGAGTGATTAATTAGAACTATGTTTACAGAAAATTTACGTTTAAGCAATTATTCAACTTTATTTCTGCTCTCTTTGCTCTCTTTATCTCTTTATCGTATTTATCGTAGAAAATAAAAATTACATTTGTGCATTTTCATAAATCACACTTTACGTTTCCAGCTTTATAAGTCAAATCCAGGGAAGTGTTAACTACTTTTGCTTCTTGAAAACTAAAATATAAACTCAGTCATAGCTGTTCGTTTTGGCTTCATCTATTCCTTAATAGTAATTTCTGATTTTTTCGATTTCAAATTTTAAATTATATTTGCATCTGCTGAGCTTAAGTTTAAAATGACCTTTACTTGTCTTTTGAAAACATATTTTCCTAAAATTTTTTTAATTAATTTTTGTTAGTTTTTAATTGCATAAAATTTCATTTTTTAAAAAATTTAGTATTTCATAATCAAACATAAAATTTACAATAGCCATTATTAAATTTATGAATTTTCAAAAATCTCAATCTACATTTCGAGCTTCCAGGCAAATGTTAATTGCTATAGCCAGCTGTGCATGCTCCCCCACCAGATAGGATGAGTGGTCTATACTTACCTTTTTAGGAGTGATTAATTAGAACTATGTTTACAGAAAATTTAAGTTTAAGCAATTATTCAACTTTATTTCAGCTCTCTTTGCTCTCTTTATCTCATTATCATATTTATCGTAGAAAATAAAATTACATTTTTGCATTTTCATAAATCACACTTTACGTTTCCAGCTTTATAAGACAAATCCTATAGAGTATTAACTAATTTTGATTCTTGAAACTAAAGTATAAACTCAGTCATGGCCGTTAGTTTTGGCTTCAACTATTCTTTAATAGTAATTTCTGAGTGTTTCGAATTTAAATTTTAAATGGTATTTGCATCTGCTTAGCTTAAGTTTAAAATGACCTTTACTTTTCCTTTTAAAACGTATTTTTCGGAAAGTTTTTTAATTAATTTTTGTTCGTTTTTAACTGCAAAAAATTTCATGTTTTAAAAAATTTCTTATTTCATAATCAAACCGAAAATTTCCAAGAACCATTATTAAATTTCTGCATTTTCCAAAATCTCACTTTACATTTCGAGCTTCCAGGCACATGTTAACTGCTTTAGCCAGCTGTGCATGCTCCCCCACCATATAGGATGAGTGGTCTATACTTACCTTTTTAGGTGTGATTAATTAGAACTATGTTTACAGAAAATTTACGTTTCAGCAATTATTTAACTTTATATCAGCTCTCTTTGCTCTCTTTATCTCAATATCGTATTTATCATAGAAAATAAAAATTACATTTTTGCATTTTCATAAATCTCACTTTACGTTTCCAGCTTTATAAGACAAATCCAAGGGAGTATTAACTACTTTTGATTCTTGAAAACTAAAGTATAAACTCAATCATAGCTGTTCGTTTTGGCTTCATCTATTCTTTAATAGTAATTTCTGAGTGTTTCAAATTTAAATTTTAAATGGTATTTACATCTGCTGAGCTTAAGTTTAAAATGAACTTTACTTTTATTTTGAAAACGTCTTTTCATGAAAGTTTTTTAATTAATTTTTGTTTGTTTTTAATTTCAAAAAATTTCATTTTTTAAAAAATTTCTTATTTCATAATCAAACCGAAAATTTACAAGAGCCATTATTAAATTTATGAATTTTCCAAAATCTCACTTTACATTTCGAGCTTCCAGGCAAATGTTAACTGCTTTAGCCAGTGGTGCATGCTCCCCCACCATAGAGGATGAGCGGTCTATACTTACCTTTTTAGAAGTGATTAATTAGAACTATGTTTACAGAAAATTTACGTTTAAGCAATTATTCAACTTTATTTCAGCTCTCTTTGCTCTCTTTATCTCCTTATCGTATTTATCATAGAAAATAAAAATTACATTTGTGAATTTTCGTAAATCACACTTTACGTTTCCAGCTTTGTAAGTCAAATCCATGGAAGTGTTAACTACTTTTGCTTCTTGAAAACTAAAATATAAACTTAGTCATAGCTGTTCGTTTTGGTTTCAACTATTCATTAATAGTAATTTCTGATTGTTTCGAGTTTAAATTTTAAATTGTATTTGCATCTGCTGAGCTTAAGTTTAAAATGACCTTTACTTTTCCCGTTAAAACATATTGGCCTGATAGTTTTTAATTAATTTTTGTTCGTTTTAATTGCAAAAAATTTAATTTTTTTAAAAATTTCTTAGCTAATAATCAAACCGAAAAATTCATCTAGAAATAATTAAACTTATTAATTTCCCAACATATAAATTGACCTAAATATAGTAAAGTCCCATGTTAACTGCTTTAGACAGCTGTGCTTGATCCCCCAACCGCGAGGATGAGCGGTCTATCATTCCCTTTTTATGTGTGATTAATTAGAAGTATGTTTACAGAAAATTTACGTTTAAGCACTTATTTAACTTTATATCTGCTCTCTTTGCTCTCTTTATCTCTTTATCGTATTTATCGTAGAAAATAAAATTACATTTGTGCATTTTCAGAAATCTTACTTTACGTTTCCAGATTTATAAGACAAATCATGGAGCGCATTAACTACTTTTGCTTATTGAAAATAAAATATAAACTCAGTCAGAGCCGTTAGTTGTGGTTTCATATATTAATTAATATTAATGTCTGATTGTTTCAAGAATAAATTTTAACTTGTATTTGCATAAGATGATATTAATATTAATATGACCTTATCAATACTTTTGAAAACATAATTTTTCTGATAGTTTTTTAATTAATTTTTTTTCGTTTTAATTGCAAAAAATTTCATTTTTTTATTAATTTAATATTTCATAATCAAAACGAAAATTTCCAAGAACAATTATTAAATTTCTGCATTTCACAAAATCTCACTATACATTTCGAGCTTCCAGGCAAATGTTAACTGCTTTTAGCCAGCTGTGCATGCTCCCCCACCCTAGAGGATGAGTGGTCTATACTTACCTTTTTATGAGTGATTAATTAGAAGTATGTTTACAGAAAATTTACGTTTAAGCAATTATTCAACTTTATTTCAGCTCTCTTTGCTCTCTTTATCTCTTTATCGTATTTATCGTAGAAAATAAAAATTACATTTGTGCATTTTCATACATCACACTTTAGGTTTCAAGCTTTATAAGTCAAATCTAGGTGATTGTTTTCTTATTGTTTTTATTTAATATACAGTATTCAATTAATAAGGTACTGAATTGGTTTGGCAATTGCGTATAGCAGGTTAATGTAGGATCTTTTCAAGATTTGAAATTCTACTATAATTGCAAATGCTTATATTCTTAGTTATCATAACTTTAAATCTCTTTTGAAATCATAATAGACATGTATTTTTATTATAAAAATATTTTTCTATTTTAACTTAAAAAAATGTCATTATTTTAAAAATTTCTTATTTCATAATAAAACCGAAAATTTAAAAGAACCATTATTAAATTTCTGCATTTTCAAAAATCTAACTCTACATTTCGAGCTTCCAGGCAAGTGTTAACTGCGCTAGCCAGCGGTGCATGCTCCCCCACCAGAGAGGATGAGCGGTCTATACTTACCTTTTTAGGAGTGATTAATTAGAACTATGTTTACAGAAAATTTACGTTTAAGCAATTATTCAACTTTATTTCTGCTCTCTTTGCTCTCTTTATCTCTTTATCGTATTTATCGTAGAAAATAAAAATTAAATTTGTGCATTTTCATAAATCTCAATTTACGTTTCCAGCTTTATAAGTCAAATACATTGAAGTAATAACTTCGAGTGCTAATTTAAACTAAAAGATACACTAAGACAGTTATTGTATTGTTTGTGCCATCTAGTAATGAAGATTCTATTTCTTTTTTCTTCATTGAAATAGATTATTAGTATAATAATGTAATTTTTATTATTTATTAATTATTTTTATGTTTAAAGAACAGCTAATATTAATAACATATTAAGATTTATGTAAGATATATTTTATTTAATGACGTAGACATTTAATTTTATACTAAAAAAAATTTTCTTTGGAAAGGTTTTTTTTCCTGTATCCATCACATACAATGAGGATAGAACTTGAGTCTAAAAAATTCCAAATATATATAAAATATGTCACAATTTAATAAAAAAAAACCCACATATTGATCATTTATGAATTTTAGTAAAACAAAATTATAGACGAAATGAAAAATAATAAGTAACCCTGTTTATTACATTTATAGAACACCCCTCAGTATATTCATGAAGACTATACCTTTCCACAGAGCTTTTGGCCAGCGTGTTCTCGACCTTTTTTAGTATGTATGGAGCGAGTGGGGGCTCACTATCGAGGTGGAGGAGAATCTTCTAGATACATGTGCAAAGAATGAGAGCATTGAGATCACCTCTGAGGAGGAGGATGAACGTCTCTGTACATGTAGAGCGGTGGATCTCTCGGGGAGTGGGTCCTTGGTTCGAGTGCAGATCCCGCAAGTTCGAGTGCGTGAAGATTTATTTGCGGAGGAGATACCCTCTCTCATATAGATTGTGTCAGTGGAGGGTGATCTGTTGAGGAGTGAGTCCGAGGATTTATTAGCTGATGAGATACCCTCTCCCATAAATACTATATCAATGGAGGAGGAGGATAAGGTTCAAATAATATAACCTCATGAGGTATTATATATAAAAACAGTGATAAATATGTATATTACAAAGGAGTAAATATTTGAACATGGATTGTTTGTAAATTTGTTCATTAATAAAATGCATATATATATATACAACATTGACTTTAAATCTTCACTTTAGATTTCATCATCTTCGATGTATAGGCAACTATCGTGAACCACTAATGCCGATAAATCATTTGGATTCGCTCTACAGAGATCCTGAGTGGCTACGATGTCGGTATCACATGTTCTACATTAAAATGGAACTTTAATCGCGTCATAACTCTTTTTATATTCGATGATACTATTTACATTAATATTATGAAATTCACTAGTTTAACGACTTCGAATTAACTAAATATCAAGAAAAGTGTTTTCAAATGGCTACTAAAAGTACTTCGCTTCCGAAAAAAATACAATATTTTTATATTCAGAGTAGTAGGTGTCATCACAGCGATGACGTAGAAAACAGAGTGTCCTGTTATCCAAACAGTTGAATCGTAGACCAGGTTCATCTTCCTAGACTAATTTAAATCCACGACGATAACAATCTCGTAGAAATAAACTGAAATCACGTTTAGGATTCTTTCCAATCATAGCGGGGTAAGTATTCTCCAAATGATCACATTTATCGTAGTGAAAATTGGAGCACAGGTATCCGCTAGGGTGTGAGTTACATACCTCCTCAAAACGTGATTTGAATCCTTTTTTTTGTACAACGTAGCCTCTATCTAGTTTGCAAGTATTGCATAATTTAAACATTTCATGCTTTTCGTCTGTAACTGTACAATGCTCGCATCGAGTCCAACTGCCCAGAGTTTACATGCACAATGGACATATATAGAACATTTTTCGGTTTCCGATGTCAACTCACTCACAGCTAAACCGTCGCTGATCCTCTTCGTTCGATAAATTCAAGGTAGAGGGAAATGGGGGGGGGAGAGGAGTAACTCTGTGACGTTACCTCTAGCGAATGATGGGGGGAGACATCTACATTGAATCCAATATTCCCACCGCCACTAATATGTAAGCACGTCTCTGATTGGCTGAGAAGGAGGATGTATCCGACTCGCTGATTGGCTGAGAAGGAAACACGTGATCTAACTGTTTCCTATTCCAGGACACCTTGACATTCACCCCTCGCATGCACTTGTCCAAAAACAGCAATAATAAATAAATCCATCAGGCCTAAAGATTAAAGAAGACTTAATGTTTCATAAGTCCCTCTTCGTGAATAAACAATGTCCCCGCCGATTATGTAAATCAATTTCTCAGGTTAAGCTAGCCAAACAACAATGAAGACATGTTTGTTTCATAATTCTCCCCTTCGTGAATCAATAATTTCCCCTAGCGATTATGTAAATCACAGATTAAAGAAGAAATGTTTGTTTCATAATTCTCCTCTTCGTGAATCAATAATTTCCCCTAGCGATTACGCAATCAATGTCTCGGAAGTTCACTTCCCCTTCGATTACGCAATTAAGTTCTCGGAACTTCACTTCCCCCTCGAGTCCTAGATCAATAACATTGGTCCCGTTAGAATTCAATGCGCATGTGCAACCTTCATCCCGGAGCTATTACACATAGAAACATCAAATAACTCGATCTTGTAAAAAGAGGTCATTGACCCAATTACGAACTCTTTCTCCCTAGGGTGGCTAGGCCGATTTTGGGTTTCCTGACATTATTAAAAATGCTGACATGACCACGTGGTCATGTCACGAGTCAATAAGGCCCTTCTACTAAAGGTTATCTCAAATTATTTATCGGATGCATTTGGAGGAAAGTGGCATGAGGGGAGAGGGCTAGTTGCCCTCCAATTTCTTTTGACTCTTGAAAACTGAAATCGAACCTTTCAATTTACTATCAAATGAGCCCTCTCTGAATTTTATACGAGCATCCCTTCCATAACGACCATATAGGCATAACATACAACGCCTGCCCTTGGGCCCTGAGGGACGGTTTTGACCCCGGAGTTTTAGTTCTATGATCTTTGAACTAATTTTAGAAAAACGACTATTTTAAACTTCATATCGGATGGGTTTGAGGAAAATAGGACGTGGAGAAGAGGGAGGGGACTAGTTTCCCTCTGATCTCTTTTGACTCTTACAAAGTGAAGTAGAACTTTCAATTTCCAATCAAATGAGCCCTCTCCAAAGTTTTTACGAGCATCCTGTCCACAAGAACCATATCTGCCCCAAGAGCATAACTTTCAATGCCTGCCCCCGGACCCTAGGGGGTTCCGGTGACACAGGAGCTTTTCTGATCTGACCTTTGAACAATTTTTTAACAAAATGGCTATCTTAAAATTTTTGTCAGATGGGGTTGGGGAAAAAATTACACGGTGGGAGGGGGGGCTAGTTATCCTCGGATATCTTTTGACTCTTAAAAAGAGAACTAGAATTTTCAATTTCCAATCAAATGAGTGCTCTTATGAATTTTATACGAGTATGACTTTCATAAGAACCATATACGCCCCCATGACATAACTTACAACGCCTGCCTCCGGGCCCTGGGGGGTTGTGTCGACACCGGAGTCTTTGTTATCTAATTTTGATCTAGTTTAAACAAAAATGGCCATCTCAAAATTTGTATCGGGTGGGTTTGGGGAAAAATTACACGGTGGGGGGGGGGGGAGCTATTGCCCAACAAAATATTTTACTCTTAAAAAATTAATTAGAAATTTTAATTTACAATCAAATGAGCCCTCTATGTAGTTTAAACAATTATCCCTTCTGTATAAACCATATAGGACCCCAGGACATAACTTACAACACCTGCCCCTGGGCCCTGGAGGTTGTATCGACACCGGAATTTTTCTTATCTGACCTTTGAAAAAGTTTTAACAAAATGGCTATCTTAAAAATTTTATCGGATGGGTTTGGGGGGAAAAGGGCTGGAGGGGAACTGGTGGCTATCCAATCTCTTTTGACTCTCAAAAATTGAACTAGAACTTTCAATTTCCAATCAAATGAGCACTCAGTGAAGTTTATAAAAGCATCCCTTTCAAAAGAGCCATATATGCTCCAAGGGCATAAATTAAAACGCCTGGCCCGGGCCCTAGAAGACTTTGTCGACCCCAGAGTTTTTGTTATATGATCTTTGAACTATTTAAAAAAAATTGCTATCTCAAAGGTCTTATGGGATGGGTTTGAGGGAAAAAGGGCGGGGCGGAGGGGGGGGGGGTCTAGTGGCCGTCCGATCTCTTTTGACTCTTAAAAATTAATAATAATAATAATTTATTTTTTACCCGCTAAAGTAACAAAAAGGGAGTATAAATAGAAGAAAAAACAAAAAATTCATAAAAAGTGACTAAATGCACAGTAATACACAATAAAACACTAAATACACAGTAAAAGCACAGTAAATACACAGTAAAAGCACGAAATTAATGTAGGAGGTTGACAAACCCATGATGAGCTGGGAGAGCCTTCACTGTCTGGGGGAGTTTGCCAGCAAGCCCAATTAGCTTTTCAATTATATCTGGAAGCTCAAAAACTGAGACAAGATTACGGTTGCGGTACCACGGGGGCAAATACAGTAGGAAACGCAAAAACCGAAAATAATAGGAACCTAATGACGGAGTATCTTTTCGCCCAAGAGTGGGATAAACACCAGAAAGGAACAAAATTGACTGATCAGTAAGAACAGGGTACCATTTAGCAAGGGTTTTCATACTGTATTTCCCCGATTGGCAACAATTTTGGAGTAAGATACTTGGATCTTCTTTTTACAATTCCCCACGGCATGGTCTCGAGAGATTTAAGATTTTTAGCAATGCTAATGCCCAACCACTGAAAAGAAGAGACACATGGGACAGAAAAAGAAGCGCAATCTAAAGGAGAGTTACAATTACTGTTAAACGAAAAATATTCGCATTTAGAGAAGTTCAGTGATAGACCAATTTTACTAAGGTTTGTTGCAAATGTAGACACAGAAACAGAAAGACCTTTTCTAGTCCTGCTAATTTGAAGTATATCATCAGCATGCGCTATGTAAGAAAGTTTAACCGCCTGAAAAATACAAGTGGTTGGCATAGAAGACAAAACAGAAGAAATGCAAAGTTTAAAAATAGAAGGGGAAAGGACTGCACTTTATCTGACACCACACCGAACCGGAATTTTAGAATCGGAGATAAACCCTTCAGTTTTTATTCGCAGAAAAGAATTAGCATACCAATAACGAAGGAGAAAAACCAGAGAAAGATTAATGCCGTGACCAAAAAGGGAGAACAAAGCTTGCGGGTGGGTGGCGCTATCAAAAGCTTTGGAAAGGTCCAAGGTGCAAAGATGGAGATCATATCCCTTTTTTGTCAAGTCAATAAGAAGATTAATTAGAACTCGATGGGCTTGCTGGCAGCCTACCCCAGGCAAAAACCCAAGCTGATTTTTGCCATAATGTGCACTCGATATTGACGGACGAAGGATATATTCAAAAACTTTACTGAGATTGCATAACACAGCTATTGGCCGATACGACGTGCAAAGAGGTTTCCCTTTTTTAAGAATTGATGTTACATACCCACATAAAAAACTATCCGGTACCGCAGATATACACATGCACATTTGGAAAAGCAAATGCAGATGTTGAAAAAGAAGTGAGCAATCAACTTTTAAATGGTTGGCGGAAATGCCATCACAATCGAGAGACTTTGGTTTCATTTTTTTTCCTGCCTGCTGAACCACAGAGTGCTCGACAGAAAAATTCTGAGTTTCACTCAGTGATACGGGAAGTGTGGCAATAAGAAGTTTCGATCAAACCGAATGGATATTATAATTTACTGAACTAAAAATTTTGCTATAAAAGTTAAGCCACGCACCAGCTCTTATCGAGCTTGTAAGTAGAGTAGTAGGTACCATTTCTAGGAACTTATATTCCTTCCTGTGCTTTTTGGGTACTTTACGTTCTTTGGCACCTTTCCAGAGCATGTACTTATGGATTCTAGCAGACTATGTTCCTTCCTGTGCTATTTGGGTTGATTACGTTCCTTGGCACCTTTCCAGAGCAAGTACTTATGGATTCTAGCAGACTATGTTCCTTCCTGTGCTATTTGGGGAGATTATGTTCCTTAACACCTTTTCAGGGCATGTACTTATGGATTTGGGCGGGTTATGTTCCCTCCCATGCTATTCTATAGCGCTATGTTCCTTCCTATGCTATTATAAGGGCTTATGTTCCTTCCTATGCTATTCTAAGGGTTTATGTTCCCTCCTATGCTATTCTATAGCGCAATTTTCCCTCCCATGCTATTGTAAGGGTTTATGTTCCTTCCAAAGCTATTCTCTAGCACTATGTTCCTTCCATTGTTAATCTTTGGGACCACTACACTTGATTAAACACGTTTTGCTGGCCTTCTCATGGTATCTTTCCAAACGAGCGGGGATTCCCTTCCGGTTCCAACACCTTGCAAAAAAACGACTGGTTTTTCTGATTTTTTGGAAGATTGCCTTAACTCGATAAGAGTTTGCTATTAAAAAATTGGACGCTACAATGAAAATTGTTTGATTAACATTTGCAAAAAGGGGTAAGGGAATTTCGAATTGGAGTGTAACTCCAGAGTAGTTTGCTATAAAAAAATTTGATTCTACAATCATAGTTTTTTTATGGACATTTGCAAAAAGGGGTAAGGACTTTGCGAATTGGATTGTAACTCGAGAGTAGTTTGCTATAAGAAAATTGGATACTACAGTCAGAATTTTCTGATTGAAATTTACAAAAAGGGATAAGAGATTTGAGAATTGGACTGTAGATCAAGAGTATTTTGTCACTAAAAAATTGTATGTCACAGTCATAATTGTTTGATTGATATTTTCAAAAAGGGGTAAGGTGTTTTCGGATTGGATTGTAACTCGAGGCTAGTTTGTTATTAAAAAATTGGATGCTACAATCAGAATTGTTTGATTGACATTTGCAAAAAGGGGTAAGGGATTTTTGGATTGGAGTGTAACTCCAGAGTAGTTTGTTATTAAAAAATTGGATGCTACAATCAGAATTGTTTGATTGACATTTGCAAAAAGGGGTAAGGGATTTGTGAATTGGAGTGTAACTCGAGAGTAGTTTGCTATTAAAAAATTGGATGCTACAATCAGAATTCTTTGATTGACATTTGCAAAAAGGGATAAGGGATTTGCGAATTGGACTGTAACTCGAGCGTAGTTTGTTATTAAAAAATTGGATGCTACAATGAGAATTGTTTGATTAACATTTGCAAAAAGGGGTAAAGGGATTCGCGGATTGGAGTGTAACTCGAGAGTAGTTTGTTATTAAAAAATTGGATGCTACAATCAGAATTGTTTGATAGCCATTTGCAAAAAGGGTTAAGGGATTTTCGAATTGCAGTGTAACTCGAGAGTAGTTTGCTATTAAAAATTGGATGCTACAATCAGAATTGTTTGATTGACATTTGCAAAAAGGGGTCAGGGATTTGCGGATTGGAGTGTAACTCCAGAGTAGTTTGTTATTAAAAAATTGGATGCTACAATCAGAATTGTTTGATTGACATTTGCAAAAAGGGGTAAGGGATTTGCGAATTGGAGTGTCACTCGAGAGTAGTTTGCTATTAAAAAATTGGATGCTACAATCAGAATTCTTTGATTGACATTTGCAAAAAGGGATAAGGGATTTGCGAATTGGACTGTAACTCGAGAGTAGTTTGTTATTAAAAAATTGGATGCTACAATGAGAATTTTTTGATTAACATTTGCAAAAATGGGGAAAGGGATTTGCGGATTGGAGTGTAACTCGAGAGTAGTTTGTTATTAAAAAATTGGATGCTACAATCAGAATTTTTTGATTGACATTTGCAAAAAGGGGTAAGGGATTTGCGAATTGGATTGTATGAAGGTGGGAAAAAAAGGGTTAAACTAATTATCAGTTAAGGTAACCCCTCGGGGTTGTTAACTCAGACAATTTGTTATAAATTTGAGACAACATCAATCTATGAAAATGGTTAATGATGATAGAATGACATTGTGAGTTGACCTAGCTTTACCTCTCCAATGTGTTCTGTATAATACACAAGTTGTGTTTGAACAGTGTTGTCAATTTAAAATAGGGTCCAATGTTATAGTATACTAAACATTTGATACTAAGAGAGATGTAGATGGCAAGAAAATATTTTTAATAAAGAAATCCAGAACAAACCATAGAAATCCTTGCAAATCAAGTAGTAAGGTGTATGTGAGTACGAACCATCAAGGATCATAAGCAACAATGACCCTAACCAGCAGAGACATCAACCCCCCACAGGTCCCCTATCCCCAAACTCAAAGGGTGCCCCCTCTCCTCCAACTTTTTGGCCCCCTCCCCCCATTTTTTTTTGATTTTTTTCTTTCTTTTTTTGGCAATTGACATTTTTTCTGATAACAAGTATCATTCATTACGATCGTAGCTTTAAAATGTGAAACTTAAGTCCATTTTTGGATCGAAAAATAAACTATTTATGTAAAATCTGAGTTAATAAGGGTTTTATGGGACCTCTACACGTGATTAAACATGTTTTGCTTGCCTTTCCATGGTACCTTTCCAAACGAGCGGGGATTCCCCTCCGGTTCCTACATATTGCAAAAAAGCAACTGGTTTTTCTGATTTTTTGGAAGATTGCCTTAACTTGAGAGTAGTTTGTTATTAAAAAATTGGATGCTACAATGAGAATCCTTTGATTGACATTTGCAAAAAGGGGTAAGGGATTTGCGGATTGTAGTGTAACTCGAGAGTAGTTTGTTATTAAAAAATTGGATGCTACAATCAGAATTGTTTGATTAACATTTGCAAAAAGGAATAAGGGATTTGCGAATTGGAGTGTAACTCGAGAGTAGGTTGCTATTAAAAAATTGGATGCTACAATCAGAATTCTTTGATTGACATTTGCAAAAAGGGATAAGGGATTTGCGAATTGGACTGTAACTCGAGAGTAGTTTGTTATTAAAAAATTGGATGCTACAATCAGAACTGTTTGATTGACACTAGCAAAAAGGGGTAAGGGATTTGCGAATTGGATTGTATGAAGGTGGAAAAAAAAAGAAAAAAGGGTTAAACTAATTATCAGTTAAGGTAACCCCTCGGGGTTGTTAACTCAGGCAATTTGTTATAAATTTGAGACAACATCAATCTATGAAAATGGTTAATGATAATAGAATGACATTGTGAGTTGACCTAGCTTTACCTCTCCGATATGTTCTGTATAATACACAAGTTGTGTTTGAACAGTGTTGTCAGTTTAAAATAGGGTCCAACGCTATAGTATACTAAAAAAGTGATACTAAGAGAGATGTAGATGGCAAGAAAATAATTTTAATAAAGAAATTCAGAACAAACCATAGAAATCCTTGCAAATCAGGTAGTAAGCTGTATGTGAGTACGAACCATCAAGGATCATAAGCACCAATGACCCTAACCAGCAGAGACATCAACCCCCCAAAGGTCCCCTATCCCCAAACTCGATGGGTGCCCCCTCCCCACCAACTTTTTGGCCCCCTCCCCCCATTTTTTTTATTTTTTTTCTTTTTTTTGGCAATTGACATTTTTTCTGATAACAAGTAACATTCCTTACGATCGTAGCTTTCAAATGTGAAACTTAAGTCTATTTTTGGATAGAAAAATAAACTATTTCTGTAAAATCTGAGTTAATAAGGGTTTTTGACCGTAAACTCTAGTTTTTTGTGAGAAAATTATGGAAAATACAATTCTCTGATTCAAATGTGAAACTCAAGTCCATTTTTGGATCGAAAAATAAAATTATTTCCGTAAAATCTGAGCTAATAATAAACTCTAGTTTTTTTTAAGAAAATTATGGAAAATAAAATTCTCTGGTTCAAATGTGAAACTTAGGTCCCTTTTTGGATCGAAATATAAAACTATTTCTGTAAAATCTGAGATAATAAGGGTTTTTGACCGTAAACTCTAGTTTTTTGTAAGAAAATTATGGAAAATACAATTCTCTGGTTCAAATGTGAAACTTAAGTCCATTTATGGATCGAAAAATAAAACTACTACTACTACTACTACTAACAACTCACCGCAGCACCAAACCACCTGAAGCCAACACAGCTACGCACGCTCCTCCTCCACCCTAATCTATTCAAAGCCTCCCTTTTTACACCCACCCACGAAGTTCCCATTTCCTTTATATCTTTCTTTATGACGTCCTCCCATCCCAGATGGGGGCGACCTGCTTTGCGTTTCACCCTAGATGGTTGGCCGAAAAGAACAACCTTCGGCAATCTGTCATCCTTCATCCGCACAACATGCCCTAACCACTTCAACCTTTCCTTCATTATAGACCTAGAGAGCGGTATTGAACCACATTTTTCGTATAGCCTATTGTTTGAAATACGGTCAGTCAGCCGGGTACCCAGAACAATTCTTAAGCAATTTCTCTGGAAAACATCTGGCAAATCTTCATCCGCTTTTCGGAGCGTCCATGATTCAGAGCTATATTTGACCACTGTCATCACTGTAGCTTCTAATATTCTAACCTTGGTTTGCAGACTTATCTTCCTATTCTTCCAGACTTTTTTTAACTGTGAAAAAACACCCTGAGCCTTGGCTATTCTATTTTTAACATCTTCACTGCTCCCATCATCTTTACTAATAATACTACCAAGGTAAGTAAAGCTCCCAACCAGATCAATCTTTTCATTACCCAACGTCACCTTTTCATCTTCACCTATTCCTAGCCTTATTGACTTAGTCTTCCTAACATTAATTTTCAAACCAATACTAGCACCCTGAACTCGCAAAACCTCTAAAACTTCATTCATTTTGCTCACACTTTAATCTAGGATGCTTAAATCATCAGCATAATCGAAGTCCATTTGATTCCATGGTCTCCCATTGCCTTTCCTGTGCTCCTTAAGACAAAGTCCATCAAAACAATCCATTTAAAGGGGGATAGAACACAACCCAGCTTAACTCCTGATTTAATACAAAACCAGCTCATAACCTCATTTCCTACCTTAACCGAAGCAGTGTTATTCTCGTACATAACACTAATCACTTTAATGTATTTGTCTGGTATACCATACAAGGATAAAACCTTTACTAAAGCTCCTCTATCAACAGAATCGAACGCTTGCTCATAATCTATAAAACTGAGGACCAAAGGTGTTTGAAAACTTAGGCACTTCTCAATTATTAGCCTAAGAGTGAAAATTTGGTCGACACATCATCTACCTTTTCTAAAACCGCACTGCTCTTCTCTTAAATCTCTGTCTACGGCATCTCTCAGTCTAAAAAGTATCATATTACTAAGCAATTTGCTACCTACAGAGACCAGACTAATGCCTCGATAATTACCACACTCACTTTTATCACCTTTCTTATAAAGTGACTTAATTAAGTTAGGTACTTCCCCTTTTTCAAAAATCATATTCATAATCTTAAATAACTTATTTCTAACCTCAGAGCCACAATATTTAAAAAACTCATTTACCACACTATCACCACCTGGAAGCCTTATTATTTTTTAATCCTTTTAGTACCGTTGCTAATTCTTCCTCACAAAACAAATCTTCCTTCACATCCAAGGTATCACAAACTTTTTCATTTTCCTCTATATCTTTTCCTGCAACTCTATCTCGGTTAAGCAAATTCTCAAAATGTTCGGCCCATCTCTCTTTAGCTTTTTCCTATCGTTAATAACCACACCATTCCTATCTTTAACTGGGACAAGTCCGGATTGACTACTACCTCTCAATTTGTTAACGTGCCAGTACATTATTTTACTATTATTCTGTCTAGCTGCATCTTCCAGATCCTTGGCAATTTTATCCATGGCCTCCACTTCACACCTCCTTAGTTCATATTTCAATGCTTTCTCCACTTTCCTTACATTTCTTTTGTTTTCATGCGATCTATCAATAAGGTAATTCTTGTACAAGTCCTTTCTCCTTTCTATCAAATATAAAGCTTTTTCACTAATATACTTAGCTGCAGTTCTAGCTTTCTTCCCTAATACACCTTTAGCAGCTTCACAAGTTATTTTTCTTAAATCATTCCAACCATCTTCCACATTTTCAAATTTCAAACTCTAGAATTTAGTATTCAACTGTTCCTGGAAAGTTTCTCCGTAAAATCTGAGCTAATTAGGATTTTTGACCGTAAACTATAGTCTTTTGTAAGAAAATTATGGAAAATACAATTCTCTGGTTCAAATGTGAAACTTAAGTCCATTTTTGGATCGAAAAAATAAACTATTTCTGTAAAATTTGAGCTAATAAGGTGTTTTGACCCTAAACTATAGTTTTTTGTAAGTTAATAAGGGGAAATACAATTCTCTGGTTCAAATGTGAAACTTAAGTCCTTTTTTGGATCGAAAAATAAAACTATTTCCGTAAAATCTGAGTTAATAAGGGTTTTTGACTGTTAACTCTAGTTTTTTTTTAAAGAAAATTATTAAAAATACAATTCGTTGGCTCATAGGTGAAACCTAAATCCATTTTTCGTTAAGTCTACATCCATTTTTCGTTAAGGTTACGTGCGCGCACGTAACCTCGTCTAAATTAACCATAAAAAAGGAAATAAAGCTATGTCAACTTTGCATGTCTCTCTCACTATGTATGCGCCGTCGCGGTGTACACTTCATGTCTTTCTTGTCAATTTTATCCGATATAGCCGACAAATGATGTAAATGATGCATTTAAAGGATGTTGATAAAGCATTTGTTCACTCTGATACTTAGATTTTGTCAATTTTATCCCACGTTTCCGAGAAAATGATATTGATATGGAATTTAATCACTCTGATACTTAGATTTTATCAATTTTATCCGACATATCTGACAAAGGATGTTGATAATGAATTTATTCACTCTGACACTTGGATTTTGTCAGTTTTATCCAATGTAACTGGCAAAAGATGTTAATAAAAAAATTCACTCTAACACTTAGGTTTTGTCAATTTTAATCTAAGTATCTGAGAAAAGGATGTTGATGTAGAATTTAATCACTCTGATAGTTAGATTTTATCAATTTTATCCAACAAATTCGATAAAGGATGTTGTTGAAGCATTTATTCATTCTGATATTTAGATTTTGTCAATTTCTATTCGATCTATCTGACAAAGGATGTGGATAAAAAAAAATTATTCACTCTGACACTTAGATTCTGTCAATTTTATTCGATGTATCTGGCAAAGGATTTTGTTAAAAAAAAATTATTCACTCTGATACTTATATTTTGTCAATTTTTTCCGAAATATCCGACAAAGGATGTTGATAATGAATTTATTCATTCTGAAATTTAGATTTGGTCAATTTTATCCGATGTATCTGGCAAAGGATGTTGATTAAAAAAAATTATTCACTCTAACACTTAGAATTTGTCAATTTTATCATATGTATCCGAGAAAAGGATGTTGATATAGAATTTAGTCACTCTGATACTTAGATTTTGTCAATTTTATCCGACATATCCGATAAAGGATGTTGTTAAAGTATTTTTTCATTCTGAAATTTAGATTTTGTCAATTTTATTTGATGTATCTGACAAAAGGATGTTGATAAAAAAATTTATTCACTCTGTCACTTATATTTTGTCAATTTTATTCGAGATATCCGACAAAGGATGTTGATAATGAATTTATTCATTCTCAAATTTAGATTTTGTCATTTTTATTTGATGTATCTGAAAAAGGATGTTGATAAAAAAATTATTCACACTGACACTTAGATTTTGTCAATTTTATCCTATGTATTCGAGAAAAGGATGTTGATATAGAATTTAGTCACTCTGATACTTAGATTTTGTCAATTTTATCCGACATATCCGACAAAGGATGTTGATAATGAATTTATTCATTCTGAAATTTAGATTTTGTCAATTTTATTTGATGTATCTGACAAAGATGTTGATAATGAATTTATCTTTTCTGAAATTTAGATTTTGTCAATTTTATTTGATGTATCTGACAAAGAATGTTGATAAAAAAAAATTATTCACACTGACGCTTACATTCTGTCAATTTTATCCCATGTATCCGAGAAAAGGATGTTGATATAGAATTTAGTCACTCTGATACTTAGATTTTGTCAATTTTATCCGACATATCCGGCAAAGGATGTTGATAATGAATTTATTCATTCTGAAATTTATATGTCAATTTTATTTGATGTATCTGACAAAGGATGTTGATAAAAAAAAATTATTCACTCTGGCACTTATATTCTATCAACTTTATTCGATGTTTCTGGCAAAGGGTGTTGATATAAAAATTATTCACTATTATACTTAGATTTTGACAATTTTATCCGACATATCCGACAAAGGATGTTGATATAGAATTTAGTCACTCTGATATTTAGATTTTGTCAATTTTATCCGACATATCCGACAAAGGATGTTGATAATGAATTTATTCATTCTGAAATTTAGATTTTGTCAATTTTATTTGATGTATATGACAAAGGATGTTGATAAAAAAATTTATTAACTCTGACACTTATATTTTATCAATTTTATTAGATGTATATGGAAAAGGATGTTGATATAAAAATTATTCACTCTGATACTTAGATTTTGTCAATTTTATTCGACATATCCAACAAAGGATGTTGATAATGAATTTATTCATTCTGAAATTTAGATTTTGTCAATTTTATCCGATGTATCTGCCAAAGGATGTTGATAAAAAAAAATTATTCACTCTAACACTTAGAATTTGTTAATTTTATCCTATGTATCCGAGAAAAGTATGCTGATATAGAATGTAGTCACTCTGATACTTAGATTTTGTCAATTTTATCCGACATATCCGATAAAGGATGTTGTTAAAGTATTTATTCATTCTGAAATTTAGATTATGTCAATTTTATTTGATGTATCTGACAAAGTTTGTTGATAAACAAAAATTTATTCACTCTGAAACTTATATTTTGTCAATTTTATCCGACATATCCGACAAAGGATGTTGATAAAAAAATATTCACTCTGATACTTAGATTTTGTCAATTTTATCCGACATATCCGACAAAGGATGTTGATAATGAATTTATTCATTGTGAAATTTAGATTTTGTGATTTTTATCTGATGTATCTGCCAAAGGATGTTGATAAGAAAAAATTTATTCACTCTAACACTTAGAATTTGTCAATTTTATCCTATGTATCCGAGAAAAGGATGTTGATATAGAATTTAGTCACTCTGATACTTAGATTTGGTCATTTTATCCGACATATCCGATAAAGGATGTTGTTAAAGCATTTATTCATTCTGAAATTTAGATTTTGTCAATTTTATTTGATGTATCTGACAATGGATGTTGATAAAAAAAATTTATTCACTCTGACACTTATATTTTATCAATTTTTTCCGACATCCGACAAAGGATGTTGATAATGAATTTATTCATTCTGCAATTTAGATTTTGTCAATTTTATTTGATGTATCTGACAAAGGATGTTGATAAAAAAAAATTTATTCACTCTGACACTAAGATTCTGTCAATTTTATCCTATGTATTCGAGAAAAGGATATTGATAAAGAATTTAGTCACTCTGATACTTAGATTTTGTCAATTTTATCCGACATATCCGACAAAGGATGTTGATAATGAATTTATTCATTCTGAAACTTAGATTTTGTCAATTTTATTTGATGTATCTGACATAGGATGTTGATAAAAAAATTTATTCACACCGACACTTAGATTCTGTCAATTTTATCCTATCTATTCGAGAAAAGGATGTTGATAAAGAATTTAGTCACTCTGATACTTAGATTTTGTCAATTTTATCCGACATATCCAATAAAGGATGTTGTTGAAGCATTTATTCATTCTGAAATTTAGATTTTGTCAATTTTATTTGATGTATCTGACAAAGGATGTTGATAAAAAAAAATTTATTCACACTGACACTTAGATTCTGTCAATTTTATCCGAGAAAAGGATGTTGATAATGAATTTATTCATTCTGAAATTTAGATTTTGTCAATTTTATTTGATTCATCTGACAAAGGATGTTGATAAAAAATTTATTCACTCTAACACTTATATTTTATCAATTTTATTCGATATATCTGGCAAAGGAAGTTGATAAAAAAATTTAGTCACTCTGATACTTATATTTTGTCAATTTTATCCGAGATATCCGATAAAGGATGTTGTTAAGCATTTATTCATTCTGAAATTTAGATTTTGTCAATTTTATTTGATGTATATGACAAAGGATGTTGATAACAAATTTATTCACTCTGAGACTTAACGAAAAATGGATTTAAGTTTCACCTATGAGCCAATGAATTGTATTTTTCATAATTTTCTTTAAAAAATGACTAGAGTTTACAGTCAAAAACCCTTATTAACTCAGATTTTACGGAAATAGTTTTATTTTTCGATCCAAAAACGGACTCAAGTTTCACATTTGAACCAGAGAATTGTATTTTCCATAATTTTCTTACAATAAACTAGAGTTTACGGTCAAAACCCTTATTAGCTCAGATTTTACACAAATAGTTTATTTTTTCGATCCAAAAATGGACTTAAGTTTCACATTTGATCCAGAGAATTGTATTTTCCATAATTTTCTTACAAAAAACTAGAGTTTACGGTCAAAAACCATTATTAGATCGGATTTTACGGAAAAAGTTTTATTTTTCGATCCATAAATGGACTTAAGTTTCACATTTGAACCAGAGAATTGTATTTTCCATAATTTTCTTACAAAAAACTTGAGTTTAAGGTCAAAAACCCTTATTAGCTCAGATTTTACGGAAATAGTTTAATCTTTCGATCCAAAAATAGACTTAAGTTTCACATTTGAACCAGTGAATTGTATTTTCCATAATTTTCTAACAAAAAACTAGAGTTTAAGGTCAAAAACACTTATTAACTCAGATTTTACATAAATATTTTATTTTGCGTTCCAAAAATGGACTTAAGTTTCACATTTGAAAGCTAATATCTTAATGAATGATACTTGTTATAATAAAAAATGTCAATTGCCAAAAAAAAGAAAAAAAATGGGGGGAGGGGGCCAAAAAATTGAGGGGGGGGGGGGCGGGGCCACCCTGCGAGTGTGGGGTGACGGGCCCTGTGGGGGGTGGATATCTCTGCTGGTTAGGCTCATTGGTACTTATGATCCTTGATGGTTCGTACTCACATACACCTTACTACTTGATTTGCAAGGATTTCTATGGTTTGTTCTGAATTTCTTTATTAAAATTATTTTCTTGCCTTCTACATCTCTCTTAGTATCAACTTTTTAGTATACTATAACTTTGGACCCTATTTTAAACTAACAACACTGTTCAAACACAACTTGTGTATTATACAGAACACATCGGAGAGGTAAAGCTAGGTCAACTCATAATGTCATTCTATCATCATTAACCATTTTCATAGATTGATGTTGTCTCAAATTTATAACAAATTTCCTGAGTTAACAACCCCGAGGGGTTACCTTAACTTATAATCCGTTTAACCCTTCTTTTTCTTTTTTTCCACCGTTATACAATCCAATTCGCGAATCCCTTACCCCTTTTTGCAAATGTCAATGAAACAATTGTGATTGTAGCATCCAATTTTTAAATAACAAACTACTCTCGAGTTACACTTCAATCCTTAAATCCCTTTGCCCCTTTTTGCAAATGTTAATCAAACAATTCTCATTGTAGCATCCAATTTTTTAATAACAAACTACTCTTGAGTTACATTCCAATTCGCAAATCCCTTATCCCTTTTTTCAAATGTCAATCAAACAATTCTGATTGCAGCATCCAATTTTTTAATAGCAACCTACTCTCAAGTGAAACTGCAATCCACAAATTCATTACCCCTTTTTGAAAATGTTAATCAAACACTTATCATTTTAGCATCTAATTTCTTAATAAAAAACTACTCTCTAGTTACACTCCAATTCGCAAATCCCTTTACCCCTTTTTGCAAATGTCAAGCAAAGAATTCTGATTGTAGCATCCAATTTTTTAATAACAAACTACTCTCGAGTTAAGGCAATCTTCCAAAAAATCAGAAAAACCAGTCGCGTTTTTTCAAATTTTATGAACCCGAGGGGAAAACCCGGTTGTTTTGAAATGTACCAAGGAAAGGCAGGCAAAAAGTGTTTAATCACGTGTAGTGGTACCCAAGAATAATATAGGAAGGAACATAGCGCTAGAGAGTAGCATGGGAGGGAACATAAGCCCTTATAATAGCATAGGAAGTAACATTGTGCTATAGAATAGCATGGGATGGAACATAAACCCTTAGAATAGCATAGGAAGGAACATAAGCCCTTATAATAGCATAGGAAGGAACATAGCGCTATAGGATAGCATGGGAGGGAACATAACCCACCCAAATCCATAAGTACATGCCCTGAAAAGGTGTCAAGGAACGCAATCTCCCCAAATAGCACAGGAAGGAACATAGACTGCTAGAATCCATAAGTACATGCTCTGGAAAGGTGCCAAGGAACGTTAAGTACCACTCAAATAGCACAGGAAGGAACATAGTCTGCTAGAATCCATAAGTACAAGCTCTGGAAAGGTGCCAAGGAACGTAAAGTACACAAATAGAACAGGAAAGAACATAAGCTCCTAGAAATGGTACCTACTACTCTATTCTTGTAGCAAAAGAATTATCAAATTTTTCAGAATTAATTACCTTTTGCCAATCAGATTTACTTAACGGGTAATTCGAAATTTTGATTTAGTGGAGCGCAGGTATTTTTTATATTCTAATTTTGTCTTTTGCTTTATATGATGAATAACCCCATCAGACGGACGACCTCAAGAAATCCAAATACGCAACCAAAACTTTGCTTTATTTTTAATCGATTTCAATTCAGGATCCCACGACCACTCCGGTTTACGCGTGTTTCGCCTGACTCGCTCTAGTGGTACAGCACACAACTCAGCTGTTTTTAGACAAGAAACTAATTTTAGATAATAATCATTTAACGTTTTTTTATCATTTGAAGACATACAGCTAAGCTGTAGAAGATGGAAAGGAACTTGAATTGTAGCAAGTAGCGTAGCCAGCGTAGAAATATAAAGCGATAGATTTATCTTATTCCAATTTCGACGGAAAACCCATTTTCACCCTGCTTTTAAAGCATTACGATTAGTACAAATCGATAGTTGAAAAACAAACAAAATCGATAGATGATCTTAATTGCAATGATCTTCATGAACGGTTACGCTAGAAAACGGGTAGGCCCGGAGAACAAACAACATGATCAATATCACTTTGACTGTCGGAATGATGAAAATAAGAATATATACAAGTTTTCTCAACCAGCTTAAATTGTAGCAACGAATCAAATATCCACTCTGAGTGAATATTTGATGACAGCAGGTCAGCACTAAAGTCCCCCGCGATAAAAAAAAAATGATCACCTTGATTTGAGACGGATTCCAAAAGTTTCTGTAATACACTGCAAGTCTTAGCGAATCTATTAAGAGACTGAACCGATTTTCTGTCACAAGCCAAGTAAACGTTTGTGATCACTAAAACGTTTATCAGCATAGCAATAGTTTTAGGATCACTGTTAAAAATCACTGGCGAGTAGCAAGCGACACTATTTCGGTTCAAAATACATGCAAGCCCACCCGACGGCTGTCCGAAAGTAGTTCGTGCCGCCGATACGAAAGCGACATGATTAGCACTTCTTTTTTGCAGGTTTGTATTAGCCGAAGATAATAAGTTTTCTTACAAGCATACAATGTCATAATTACATACAAGTTCGTCAACAACATGCTCTTTTCTTCTTGTACTATTTATGTTATACGAGACAGCTGAAAGGGACTGCGTCATTTTTGGGCACTACTCGAAACGTGAAACTTGAGCACTGGGCTTTTCAAACTAAAGGATGTATGACCACCGTGGCAGTTCGCACATTTGGGGCTATTTCGGCAAGGCGTTTCCTTAGAGGCAATATGATTTCTGGAACAACGAGCACATTTATCAACAGGACTGGTACAGTCCTTCATCATGGAATCTGGGTATCGGCATTTGAAGCAGCAACGGGGTACACTGATAAAATTGTACACAGGGACTATTTCGTAATCAATTTTCAGGCCGTTCTTGATGGCATTGTTTTTTGCGAATGTGTCCGAAAAATTTAGCTTGATTGTTCGAGAAGAGCCGAAACGAGTGGCTTCAGTCACACCAGGGTATGAATTTAGTCCAGAAATTTCAAAATCCTCAGGGATACCTTTAGCAATCCCAAGGTGACGTTTAAGCACAGTTTTAGCGGTAACACCCGATGCGGCTGCACTAATCAAATTGCAGAAATCCGAAATAACAGATTTCTCAATGTTGACATACTACTTATCACCTCTTGGGTGGACACTGGAACTGACTCGTGACCTAACAATTTGTTTATGAATTCCTCTCGACTTTTGGGGTTGCCAACTGTTTGGGGAAGGTTTGAAACAAACACTGTAGCATGGCTAATCGATAGTGAAGAAGCAGCAGCCCCAGGCTCGGGTAGAGGTGGAAAATTGGTTGAATAAGACTCGAACTGATTTGGTATAGTTCTTAGATGCAGGTTCAGTTCATTTACTTTTGAGAACAAAGCTGAGTAAGCCGAAGTCGGGATAACTGGTACTTCCGAAAGGCTTCGAATGACAAAAGTCGGAATTATAAAACAATCTGAATCACCTTCTTTCAGCATTTCCTAGATATCACCAAGGTGACTAGAGGGTACCTTCGTTCCGGTTCGCTTCTGGAATCTCCGGCAGCTTTTTATCACCGAAAAAATTAGTTTTGGTTGAGTCACGCCATCAGAGTTGCACACTGTATAATTTATTATCTCCATAGTAAAGAAAAAATAGCATAATTAAATAAAAAAAATTTAAAAAAATTATTTAATTACAATTATAAATTAAAGGTAAGCATTGCATAATTAGGATTTACATTGTCTACCCCAGTAGAGTGCTATGTTCCAGTTCTAGCACGCTATGTTCCTTTCCATGCTATTCTATGGAACTATGTTCCTTCGCATGCTATTCTATGGAACTCTGTTCCTTCCCATTCTATTCTATGGAACTAGGTTCCTTCCTATGCTATTATAAAGGTTTATGTTCCCTCCCATGCTATTCTATAGCACCATGTTCCTTCCTAAGCTATTATAAGGGCTTATGTTCCCTCCCATGCTATTCTATAGCACCATGTTCCTTCCTACGCTATTATAAGGGCTTATGTTCCCTCCTATGCTATTCTATAGCGCTATGTTCCTTCCTATGTTATTCTATGGGACCTCTACACGTGATGAAACACGTTTTGCTTGCCTTTCCATGGTACCTTTCCAAACGAGTGGGGTTTCCCCTTGCAAAAAGCAATGTATTTTTTCTGGACAATTGCCTTAACTCGAGAGTAAAAAAAATGTTTGATTAAGAATGTAACATGTCTAGAATTGTTTGATTGACATTTGCAAAAAGAGATAAGGGATTCGCGAATTGGACTATACAAACGATATTACTTGAATAATAGAGAAAAAAAACAGAGCTAGATGGTATTTGTGAATTGGATTTTATGAAGGTGGAGAAAAAGGGTTAAAGTGATTAGCAGTTAAAGTAACCCTGAAGAGCATGTTAATTCATACCTTATTTATTATAAATTTGAGACAACATAAATCTATGAAAATGGTTAATGATGATAGAATGACATTGCGAGTTGACCTAGCTCTACCTCTCCGATGTGTTCTGTATAATACACAAGTGGTGTTTGAACAGTGTTGTCAGTTTAAAGGTCTTAGTTTTAATGATGCTCCTTATTTCTTGTTGAAAATGCTTATTTTTAATTTAATTGGGATGAAAAGTCAAAGTCTAGTATAAAGAGCAAGGTATTTCGGAGGGGACAGCTCACTTCATATACGGGATAATTTGCATTCGTCTTAGTTTTTAACGATGCTCCCTATTTCTAGTTGAAAATGCTTATTTTTTAATTTAATTGGGATGAAAAGTAAAAGTCTAGCATAAAGAGCAAGGTATTTCTGAGTGGGCATCTCACTTCATATACGGGATAGTTTCCATTCGTCTTAGTTTTTAACGATGCTCCTTATTTCTAGTATAAAATGCTTATTTTTTAATTTAATTGGGATGAAAAGTCAAAGTCCAGCATAAAGAGCAAGGTATTTCAGAGGGGGCAGCTCACTTCATATACGGGATAATTCCATTCGTCTTAGTTTTTAACGATGCTCCTTATTTCTAGTTGAAAATGCTTATTTTTAGTTAAATTGGGATGAAAAGTCAAAGTCTAGCATAAAGAGCAAGGTATTTTGGAGGGGTCAGCTCGCTTCATATACGGAATAATTTGCATTCGTCTTAGTTTTTAATGATGCTCCTTATTTCTAGTTGAAAATGCTTATTTTTTAATTTAATTGGGATGAAAAGTCAAAGTCTAGCATGAAGAGCAAGGTATTTAGGAGGGGGAATCTCACTTCATATTCGGGATAATTTCCATTCGTCTTAGTTTTTAACGATGCTCCTTATTTCTGGTTGAAAATACTTATTTTTTTATTTAATTGGGATGAAAAGTCAAAGTCCAGCATAAAGAGCAAGCTTTTTTGGAGGGGTCATCTCTCTTCATATACGGGATAATTTCCATTCGTCTTAGTTTTTAAAGATGCTCCTTATTTCTAGTTGAAAATGCTTAATTTTTAATTTAATTGCGATGAAAAGTCAAAGTCTAACATAAAGAACAATGTATTTCGGAGGGGGTAGCTCACTTCATATACGGGATAATTTCCATTCGTCTTAGTTCTTAACGATGCTCCTTATTTCTAGTTGAAAACGCTTATTTATTAATTCAATTGGGATGAAAAGTCAAATTCTAGCACAAAGAGCAAGGTATTTCGGAGGTGGAAGCTCGCTTCATATACGGGATAATTTGCATTCATCTTAGTTTTTAATGATGCTCCTTATTTCTAGTTGAAAATGCTTATTTTTTAATTTAATTGGGATGAAAAGTCTAAGTCTAGCATAAAGAGCAAGGTATTTCGGAGGGGGCATCTCACTTCATATACGGGATAATTTCCGTTCGTCTTAGTTTTTAACGATGTTCTTTATTTCTTGTTGAAAATACTTATTTTTTAATCTAATTTGGATGATAAGTCAAAGTGCAGCATAAAGCGCAAGGTAATTTTGGAGGGGGCAGCTCACTTCACATACGGGATAATTTCCATTCGTCTTAGTTTTTAACGAGGCTCTATATTTATAGTATAAAATGATTTTTTTTAATTTAATTGGGATGAAAAGTCAAAGTCTAGCATAAGGAGCAAGGTTTTTCGGAGGGGGCTCGTTACTGATATTGATATTAGTGCATAAACTACAAACTGCCAAAAGTATTTATGACTTTTTTTTTCTTATAGTCTCGAATCTACCACCATATCTTCATCTTACAAGGCTATCTATATGTGATGCAGAATGCACCAGCTAAAACGTCATGGGGGTGTTATGTTTTGAGCTAACAATGGAATTGTAAAATCACGTAAACCCGTTTGTATGCAATTTAAAGCCAGTGAAAAGAACGAAATGTCTTTGAGTCACATTTTTAAAAAAAGTAAATTCGTTGTTTCTCTATGAATCAGTCCCAACGCTCGCCTGCACTGCGTCTTGAAAATCATTTCACGACATTATTTTAGGTTTTTTTTCTTGTCCCAAACTATTTTTTTTATCATGAAATTTTTAAAGACCAATTAGATCAGCTTGGAGAAAGTTCAAATAGAATCGTTACTGATATTGATATTAGTGCGTAAACTACAAACTGACAAAAATATCCAGAACTTTTTTTTTCTTATAGCCTTGACTTTGAAGACATATCTTCATCTTAATCGGCTTTAGAAATATCATGCAAAATAAACTAGCCTAACCATAGTTGCTTTGTCGAATTTTGAGCAAACAAAAGGATTGTAACATCTGATTGGCTCGTTTGTATTCAATTTCAAGCCAGTGAAAAGAACGAAACGTCTTTGAGTCACATTTTTTTAAAAAGTAAATTTGTTGTTTCTCTATGATTCAATCCCAGCGCCCCCCTGCTCTGAGTGTTGAAAATGATTTCACGACATTATTTTAGGTTTTTTTTCTTGTTCCAAAATATTTTTTTATAATGAACAGTTTAGAAACCAATTTGATAAACTTGGAGAAAGTTCAAATAGAATCCTTACTGATATTGATATTAGTGCGTAAACTACAAACTAACAACAATATCCAGAACTTTTTTTTATTCAATCCCAGTGCCACCCCGCTCTGAGTGTTGAAAATGATTTCACGACATTATTTTATTTTTTTTCTTGTCTCACACTATTTTTTTGTGCAAACCAAAACACTTTTCGGTCATTTCTTGTTAAAATTATCCAATCGCTAATTACCCCTTTTTTTTTCCACCTTCAAATGTTCCTTTAGTCATTGCTCAGTTACCACTAAGATGTAAATTGAGTAATCCTCTCGCAATAACAAACCAAACCAGATTATACCCACTTAACCAGATCAAAAATTGCGGTCACACTAACTTGATTATTAATTGGACTTTCAGTCATACATTCACGGGTTTCTTCAAATTGCTATGTACTTCATTGAAAAAATACCAGTTTAAAAAAAAAAAAAATAAACATGTATCCATGAGTTTGACTTCCAAAAAAAACGATTTCACAATAGAAAACCCATCTCTTTGAAAGGTGTAATGACCTGTAGAAATCTTTACCTACCAGAAAAACCTGTTTGTACGGGGGCGTAAGCAAAGTATAAGGTTCTAGTCTACTAACCCCCTAATATATGTAATAATTTCTGTTAGTAAAGCTTTTCATGTTCGTCCTTACTTTCAGTTGAAGAAACATTTTTTTTTTTAAATTTAATTTCTGATCGTTTTTTAAATAAGGCTGGGAAATCCGGCACCCCCTTCATGAAAAATTCCCTTCCCCATGAAAAATTCCTCTATGGAAAGATCTTCCCACGTAAAACAACTCCCCCACCCCACCTACCAGAAAAAATCCCCCACCGGGAAATATCTGTATGCTTCGCAATAACCTATACTATATGTAAACAATGGGCAAAGTTCGAAACTTGCAGCCCTTCCACTTGGGACTGAGGGGGGTTAAGTCATCCTTAGAGACATAGTTTTTACATTTTTCGAGTAGGCTGAACCAAAAGGCTATCTCAAAATTTCAATCAAGTAACTTTGTTAAAAAAAAATGAAGAGGGTCTAGCTGCCCTCCAGTTTTTTGGTCACTTAAAAAGGGCACTAGAACTTTTAATTTCCGGTTGAATGAGCCCTCTCACAATATTCTTTGACCACTGGTGTGAAACGATCACCCCTGAAAAAAAACACGCATCTTGATCTTTCTTCCAGCAAAAAATGCAAATTTCCACCTTTTTGCAGATAGGAGCGTGAAACTTTTTTAATAGGGTTATCTGATAAGCTGAATGTGATGGTTTAATTTTAGTTAAAATTAATTAGAAATGCAAACTTTCACATTATTGAAGATAGGAGTTTGAAGCTTCTTCAATAATGTTGGTTGATAAGCTGCATCTAATGGTGTGAATTTCGTCAAAGTTAATTAAAAAAATTTGCAATTAAAACAAAATTTGATTGTTTAAGAAAAAATTGAGTTGTGAGAAAGTCAAACTTTAGCGCAAATAGCGAGTCGTTGAGGAGGGGACAGTCCCTTTCATATTCGGAATGTTTTCTGTTTGTTTTAAGTTTTAACGTCGTTCCTTACTTTCAGTTTAAAAAAACTTGTTTTTTTTTATGTCATTTGTGAACGTTTTTAAATTAATTCAGGTTTTGATTTTGGCTAAACGTGCATGAATAATTAAAACAAAATTTGCATATTAATTTTACTTTTATATCGTTAAATGGCTTTCTCGAAACCTGTTTAATTTTATTTACGAACGTTTTTATTAGTAATAAATATATTTAATTTATGAGTTAACTTAAGCAACGAACTTCTATATTCCTACATTATTTATAGGTATATTAGGGGGTTTACCCCCTAGTCAATATCTCGCTCTTTACGCTAAATCTCGAATTTTGTTCCCATTCTTTAAAATGACCCCTTAATCACAAAGGCCGTTAATTAGAATAAATAGCTCTTTTGAAAGCACTAAAAAAAACTATAAAGTAAAGAGCGAGGTATTGATTTTGGGGAGAACCCCCTCATATACGTTATAATTTCTGTTCATTTTAAGTTCTAATGTTGCTTCTTACTTTCAGTTGAAAAAACTTGTTTTTTTAAATTTAATTTCTGATCGTATTTTAAATAATGCTTGGAAATCCGGCGCCCCCTTCATAGAAATTTCTCTTACCCCAAACAAACATCCTCCACGGAAAGAGTCTCCCGATTCACCCCCGCGGACAGCCCCCCCCCCCCCTACCAGAAAAAATTCGTCCGGAAAAAGTATGTATACGTCCCAATAACTAATAAAATATGTAAGCAATGGGCAAAGTTCAAAACATGCAGCCCTTCCACTGGGAACTGTGTGCGATTTAGTCATCGTAAAAGACATATTTATTAAATTTTCGACTATGCTGAACAAAATGGCTATCTCAAAATTTTGATCGGGTGACTTTGGGAAAAAAATGAGCGTGGGAGGGGGCCTAGTTGCCCTCCATTTTTTTGGTCACTTAAAATGGGCACTAGAACTTTTAATTTCCGTTCCAATGAGCCCTCCTACAATATTCTAGGACCACGGGGTCAATACGATCACCCCTGGGAAAAAGAAAAAAAAACAAACAAATAAACACGCACCCGTGATCAAAAAATGCACAAGTCCACATTTTTGTAGATAGGAGCTTTAAACCTCTACAGTAGGGTTCTCTGATACACTGAATATGATGGTGTGATTTTCATTACGTTTCTATAACCTTTAGGGGGTCTTTCCACATTTTCTCGAAAATCAGCCAAATTTTCTCAGGCGCGTAACTTTTGATTTATAAGATTAAACTTGATGAAACTTCTATATTTGAAATCAGAATTAAAATCTGATTCTTTTGATGTATCTATTGGTATCAAAATTCCGTCTTTTAGAGTTTCGGTTACCATTGAACCGGGTCGCTCATTACTTACAGTTCGTTACCACAAACTGTTTGATGTACCTTATATGCCCCCTGTGCATAACTTACAGCCCTTGCCCTGAGGGCTCTGGTGAGGTTATCATCCTCAAAGACATTATTTCCGGAACTTTCAATGACGTTGAACAAAATAGCTATCTAAAAATTTGGATTGAATGGGTTTGGGGAAATGGTGGGCATGCGAGGGGTGGGGTTAAATTTCCTCCAATCACTTTCGACTATTAAAAAAATCACTAGCCCTTTCAATTTCCAATCGAATGAGCTCTTTTCAAAGTTTCTAAGACAACAAATGGGTCACATCAAGATTTCTATCAACTGCATTTCGGGAAAACATGATGTGTGGGGGAGTATCCACCCTCCAATCACTCTAAATCTTAAAAAAGGGGACTAGAACTTCTGATTACCGATCCAATAAGTCCCTTTCCGAAGTTTATACCATCACACTTTCTATATAGTCCTTTTATGCAGCCTGGGCATAACTTACAACCCTTACCTTGAGGGCTGTAGGGGGTTTGTCATCCTCAAAGATATAATTTCCGGATCTTTCGACTACGTTGAACAAAATGGCCATCTCGAAATTTTGATTGGGTGTGTTTGAGGAAATGCTGGGCGTGGGAGGGTGGTTAATTGCCTTCCAATTACTTCCGACTATTTAAAAGACCACTAGCTCATTCAATTCCCAATTAAATAAGCTCTCAAAGTTTCTATCAGATTCTATTCAGGAAAATACGAGGTTTGGAGGGGTATCCACCCTCTGATCACTCTGAATCTTAAAAAGGGCACTAGAATATCTGATTTTTATTCCAATGAGCCCATTCCACAGTTTAAACGATCACCCTCTCTATATTTACCTTATATGCCGGGCATAACTTATAACCGTTGCCCTGAGGGCTTTGGGGGGTTTTCATCCTCAAGGACATAATTTCTGGACCTTTCAACTACGTTGAACAAAATGGTTATCTCAAAATTTTGACTGAATGTGTGGGGAAATGGTAGGTATGGGAGGGGGGTTAGTTGCCCTCCAATCACTTTTGACTGTTAAAAAGGGTATTAGCCGTTTGAACTTGCAATCGAATGAGCCCTTTTCGAAGTTTACAACAATTCCTTCGATACGAAGTGCCCTGGCCTAAGACCAAAAAAAAATTAAAATAAATAATACATTGTGCCCGCATCGCTCTTTACTTAGGCAGCGCTATTGCGCTGCCCAAGATTACTTCCACCTAAAACCCTAATATGATTGGACTAATATAAATCTTTTTTGAATCTCTTTGAGTTTGTTAATACCTTACAGAAAACTTATGCTTTAATTAAACCATTAAAGTAAAATTAATTTTCAACGTTATCATCTACTTTGATTTTTATTGTTGTGTATGGGCGTCAAAAATTGCTTTTGTTAATCTAAAAATAATAAATTAATATTTGTCAAATAAAATGTTTTATGAAACAAAGGAATTTTAATGTAGGCTACTGCTATGGCTGAATCCAAAAAGATAAAAGAAGAGTTCAATTTTTTGTCCGTAATTTACCTGCTTTTGTCTAGCTAAAAAATTTGGCAAACAAAAACAAACTCCTGGAACTTTCTCTGCTTGGAACAAACAATGTCTTATAGATCTTGTTAAGTTGAACTATAGTTTGATTAATTGAAAATTCAAATTTTCTTCTTTGTTTTTCCTTAACAGATGAACACTTTTTAAATTATTTCAATTTTAAAACTGGTGAAAAAGGTGGTAATTACCAAAATTTATTGATGTAATCTTTAGATTATCACTCTTGAGTTTGTTCAAGGCTCTTGTTTTACTGCTATTTTAAATTTTGCTATCTATTTTTGTTTTTGTTGCTTTCTTGGGTTTGGGAGCTTCTTTGTTTCAGAGTAATTTGTTGAGATTGTATTTTTATAGCATTTTAGGGTTTCTTTTCCTTGTTATATTTATTTGTTATTGTTATGTGTTATAAGTGCTGCTGCAACCCTAATGGAAACCTCAAATTCTTCTCTATAACCAGGACATCAAATTCTCTCTGAGGGTGGACCCATCATTTCCACATCACTTCTAGAATTTTACTCCCAGGAAGTGGGTATCGACGACGGAGGTATAATTAAACGAATAAGTTTTTAATTAGTTTTTAATAAGAATTTTTTTTTTGCTAAGATAAAGCATGAAACATTACATATAGCTTTAAATAGCGTTATTGAAACATTACATTAAATATCGTTTTTGAAAGATTTTACTTGCATAAAGTGTTACAAAAAGTGTTAAACACAAAGTGATTGTAAGATTTAACGTTGAGAGCATTATTTAAGTAGGCTAAAGTTGCACAATGTTGGCAAAGTGCCGATTGATTTGTCATTCTAGTCTATTGAGCGAGTATAAGTATGTTTCTATTCATATAAATTAACTACTAACTACTGAATATGAAAATCTGAATAAAACTCTAAATTTGTGAAATCAGTTTTGTAACAACCAAGTTTATCACTCTTAAATTTGTTCCGACCTCTTGTTATGTCTAGTTTTCTAAGTTTGTAGACTGGTATTTGTATGCTCTGTGGCTTTCATTCTTTCTGGGTGAATTATTCAGACAATGTTATTGTTCATTGATCTTCTATTTGTTAATTCTTTTTATTTTGTAGAAGGTGAAGATGCTTCAACAATTGATACTGAAACAATGAGAGAAACTTCTAGTTATATTCTGTCATCTGAGCATCAAAATTGACCTTTGGGTGTTTCATTGAATATAGCATCTGAATCAGACTTACAGGAATTGGGTAGAAATGACGAAGGTATTATTTGGAATTATTAGTGGTACTTTAAAATTTTGTTGAAAGTTTTTTCCTACCTAACAAACGTTCTTCACATTTTTAGTATTTAAATAGTATTGCCAAAAGTATTTTTTTCATTCAAATAGGTAATTAAATAGTATTCCCAAAA
>NW_028297431.1:130077-268417 GCF_049724085.1 Artemia sp. Qi Xiang Cuo
TCTCAAGTTTAGTATTCAAATGTTCCTGGAAGGTTATTCTAAGTTTCTCATCCCGGAGTCCACCAACTTCTTAACTTCCTGTCAGGTAGTTACTCTGCTGAAATTCAGATTTAAACTAATACTCGGCTATACGAAATAGTGACATTTACTTTTAACATTGATAACATAACTCCTATATACCCTAGTATCTTTTAATTTTTAGTCATAAAATGAGCAATTAGAGTTCTATTATTAATATTGTCACAGCCTAAAAATGACTTAGCAACTTCTTTATTCATCATAAGCCCTACTCTCTATCTATGAACCACATCCTTCCTGCCTGAGTAAACAACGTCTATATCACCTAAGGTCAAGCGTCATACCCCTGTGATATCAGTTCACGAAACTCCTAAAAAGAAAAGCATGACTTGTCTGAATTTGTCAATCAAAATTTTTACATTTTTTAACATTAATTTTGTAACATTTTAGAAGTCCTATTTCTAATTTTCCTGTTCTTTAAATCGTTGTAACTATTTTGTGCTCAGGAGAGGCAATGATCCTAGATACCAGTGCAGGATGGGGATAAAAATATCTTCTCAAGTCTACACTGAAGCACTTAAGCTGGCTTAGAACCATACAGCAGGAAACCCCTGGGACCTCCAGTATGAATGAAGGTTTTGGGCAATCCTGGGCCCATCTTGGTCACAACATGGTTTTCAGCACTTGGCAATGCTTTTCTCTCAACAAAGAGTCATAATCCTTTAAATAGATTCCCAAGCCTCAAAAATAAAATTTTTTATTTATTAATGCATACAAAATTCATAATTTTTTTAAAAAGAATATCTATATTTCCATATTCGACCCCCCCCCCACCTAATTGGCACTTATTAAATACTTCTTTCATCCTTACTATTGATCTTAATTTAATTTTCAGAACTACATGACTGCCACAATTTCTGCTTTTTCGTTCATATAATTTCATATACCAAACTGACAGTCCCTGACAAGACATAAAAGTTTAAATTGTTATACAATCCTTTAAATAGACAGTGTTTCACAAAGAGTGACAGAAATTCACAAAATAACACCAGATATTTCAGTCACATATGCAGTGACAGTCATCATTATTAAAATCTGACAGAGTAAAATTCAATTCACCCAATGTAGCTGACCTCTGTACAGTATAATATCATTGAATGCTAATGAACTGAATCCAAGAAGGTCAAAGATGCGTTATTCTGACTTTGATGTGAAAAGAATGAAAAGAATCAAGAAATATATAGTTTTATATGATTTTGTATATAAAATTTTTTTTAAAGTTGTTTTTTTTTATTTTTAATAAATATGATTGTAACTGATTATGTATATTGTATTTTTTTGTGAATGTATATAACTCTTTGTGAAACTGTATATAAACATTATTTATTCTTATTTTAAATTTTACTTATAACTATTTATTTAACATGATCATCCCTTTAATAGTTAGAGAATATAATCTAAACAACAATTTCAAGTAATATACTATGAGTCTATCTAGATATATTGAATAAAGATAATAAAACATTTATTAATTAATAATACAAATATATAGAAAATTTTTAATGTTTATAAACTTTAAAAGTGTATACTAAAAAAACAGTTTTCAATTACAAAGTTTTAAAAATATCATTTAAAAAAAAAATAAAAAAAAATTATTTTAGAAGTTTTTTTTTTATAATGTTTTTAAGAAAAGTTTAAAAAAATAAAAGTTATTAAATTGCTGCATTTTCAACAAAAAAAACTACAGAACAAAAAAGTTACCTGTTTTCAACAAAAGTTGGAACCAAATTCAACAAATGTCAAAATACTTGGGGAATACTTGTGGGCTGATCTTGGTGAATTCACTGTGTCTATTCCTTTTACTTTATTTTTTCATTTCTGTTCAACTTTTTTTCATGGGTAAAGATATAAAACACTATTCAGATAGTGGAAGCACAAAACTGAAAAATTGCCTCAAGTATAGGGATGAAATTAGATAATCATATGGAGCTTAAGCATGTGACCTAGGTATCTATAGTATAATATATAATATAGATCTCTCTATAAATACCATCTGGAATTGTCTACTTCCTCTCAGCTTTAATGTTCCAACAAAGATTTCTTTATTGTTCCTAGTGAGAGAGTTGTCAACATTTGGCCATTTAAAAGTTAATATACCATTATAATCCACTTTAGCTTTTTCCAAAACATGGGAAAAATTTTAATGAGGTCATGTTTGATAGTTCTATGACATACTTCTAGGATCAGCAGGTTATCAACATATTAACATACTTGAGAGAATCAAACCAATTTCATTAATCAATACTACAGCTCAGAGTGGTCCTAACAAGGTTTCTTGAGGAATCCCATGATAATTAGGGAGGGGTTCAGAGAAAATATTTTGTACTTTAAAACTTGGGATCTATTTGAAAGAAATATTTACAGAATTTACTAAGAGAGGGTCTACTTCAAAGTTATTAAGTGATAAATGAATTAGGGTGTTGTGATCAACCAAGTCAAATGCTTAAAAATATGAACATAGTATGAGGCAAAGCAGCAGTTCGTCAGGTAATGGAAAAATCTAGCATCATATCATCAAAACTACAATAAAAAAAAAATTAATGTTTTATTCATGTGAAATATTATTATAAATAATAATCATCAAAATCTCTTGTTGTTGAGAAAGTACCAATACCTTTTACAAATATGTTTTTGCCAAAGAACAATTGAATTTCATCATCACTTGTGAATGATATATATGATACGTTCAGTGAAGTTTTGAATAATCTATATATTGTGAAAGGGACTGGTGCCGTCTGTTGAAAATTATGACAAATTTAATACAATACAGCTATAAGTTACATGAATTTCAGTATAGATGCTAATATCTACATTTGAATTTGGCTGAAGGAACATTTTGAATTGGTCTGGTATTCCACTACATCAGACAAGAATTTCCAACACTTGGAAAATGATTATGTCAATATAATATTATCTGCCATTTTAACTTAATTTTATCAAGAAAAAGCCAATGTGGCTACATTTTCAAGAAGATCAGATACATCTTTATGCATTGTTGTGATCCCAACATTTTTTTTGCAAAAAAAAATAACCAAGTTAAGTCAGCTCGAAAATTATCCAGCATTTATAAAGAAATGTTTATAGATTTATAATATTGGATTCTGATAAGGAGAGAAACTCTAATTTAATCACATCGGTGTCTAAATTTATTAACCGCATAGTTATGATGTCTATTGATACTAGTGTTAGTCCAGAGTCTTATTATATATGGTTCACTTTAGTTTTAAAATGATTCTTTGCATTAATTGTACGTGATATTTTCTTTAACCTTGTGTTGATTTTATCTTCTTGATAGATAGATCTGCTTGCTTATATCTTCTTAATGTGTAGTGTTATGTTCAATTCTGCATTCAATTTTTTTACATTTTCTCTTAATATGTAAGTCTTCATCTTTTTATAGCACAAATAGCTGCGAGGCAAGTTCACAAATAATTAGTATTAATCTTGTAGACCTTTGATGTATTCTTTTTCTGAAAAAGACTTTAAATATTATTGTTTTTAAGTTTTTGAGTTTTTTTATTTCAGCATTTAATAATTAAAATAATGTTTGCAACCTTTGTCTTTACAATATTAAGAGGTTATGATGATTAGATAATTGTAGGGCATTTCCTTGGTTAATTCTGTTAATACCTTCAAACTGTATTCTGTAGGTTCATCAGCTGCCAGACCTGTTCAAATTTTCTTTACGTGATTAGTCCTATAGTCTCTTGTGTAGTTTCCATCATTATTTTTATAATTTGAATTGCATTTGAGAGATTTTTTCCAAATATAACTATATTCAATTATTATTAGTCCCCATCGGTATTTAATTATTATTATTAATTTAAGATTTCAATAAAAACAAGTTAGTATGAAGTAAATGTCTAATTGTTACGTAATTATCATTTAGGTGTATCAGTTTGGGGAGTGACTTGGTGGGTGTTATAGATATTTATGTTCCCTATTCTATAGGTTCTTGGGTAATGGTTATTATTTCTCTTGTATGTTATGTGTTGGTGGTCCTTAGTATATTCCGTGTCTTCACTTGTGTTTAGTTTTTGAATTATTTTTCTACAAAAATATTGAAAGTTTAATTTTATTATTTATTTACTAAAATTTTTTGTATAATATTTCTACCTATCTCGAAAGTAAGTTAATTGAATGATGAATTGAAAAGTACTTCCTTTTGAATCATCATTTGACTGGAATTTTCTTGTTTTACCTTTACGTTAAGTGGATTTAAAATTAAAAATAATATGTTACAATTAATATAATTTTGGTTTTTTTTGGTTTGTTAAAACATATATATTGTGAATTTTATAAAGTTTTTCTTTTGGATCTTTTTATAACTTATTGCTTATATAATTATTTTTCAATATTAATTTTTTTCTCTAGATTAACTCGATAATGTACCATTAATTATGTCTTTGGTAATAGTAAATATATTATTTACTTCATTTGTTAATTAATAGTTTCCATCAAAAAATTTAAATTCTTGTTCAGGGGGTTGACTTTGACTCTTTTACTTTTTATGTTGGTATTGAAATTTTTAGGATTAGTTTTGTTCATGTTTAGATATTAAGCGTCTTGTCAAGTTTGCTATTAGTAATCGGTAGTTCCATCTTTTTTCAAGATTCTGATAACATTACTATATTATGTATTTTTATTTAAATTTTAGTGGTACGATACATTAAATATATTCCTTCTTTTTTTGGAAGTTTTATTTTAATTAAATCATGGTTCTGACCTTAGAAAATGAAAGAGTTAATAATGTATTACATGTTTATTTATTTACAGTCTCATTAATTTTAGAAATATGATATCAAATAGTTTTTGATATACTTTAAAGAATATAGTACATTGATATTGGATTGATATTAATGAATTTGTGACATTAAGTATTAATAAATGTTTTACTATGTCCTGAGCTTTTATACTGACTACTAAAAGGATAACTTTTAACAATCTTATAATAATTATTGTCTATACAGTGATGTTTAACATAATTTATTTATTTCAGTAATAATTAATTATTTGACCTTAAATTGAAAAATTTTAATGTTAAATATTGTTTTGATCACACAATGACGATTGATTTTTATTTATATATATTTATATAGTCTTTTAGAGTTTAGGAGTAATAAAAATACTGACATTATTCATCATTATTTGATAAAATTGTTAGCTAGCATACCCAATAATTTTAGTTAATTTCCAAATTTTATTAAACATTTACTATGACTAATGTTCTTATTTATTGTCTATGCTATACTAAATTGTTTTATAAGGTTAAGCTAAAGCAATTATTATATACTAATTCTCAAAACATTAAGCATTGTATCATGCATTATGGTTAGTTGATGCAAGTCAATTAAGCATCTTTTAGGTTTTCTTGTGCTGGGTTTTAACTGGGTTGAATTTACTCATTTGGTAATATATCCACTATGGCTGATATTAGTATTAATTGTATTTAAAATATATAGTACATTAAATGTTAAGCATAACTAGTTTCTGGATGAATTTTTTTTAGATAGGCTATATTGACAAGTAGTCCTATGTCAACTTAATTTAGGTTTATGTTATGTGTATTTTTTTTTCATATATTAAATAATAAATTAATTAGTTCAAAGGATTGCATATTTGGTAATTAAGTCAATTTTTATACATTTATTTTATTTAATTGTTAGTAATTTAATATCCTGTGTAGTTTAACAAGAATGATTTTGGATGTGGTATTGGTCGTTCTAATGTTTGGTTGGTTTAATTTGTCAAGTCTGTTAGTGGTCTTTATGCATTATTAGTGTTTAGATGTGTAGGCTATAGGATTTTTGTCCTTTAACTAAAGTTATTTTTGTATATAACATTGAAATATATACACATATAATTTATATAGCCTATATATATAAATATATATATAGACTATAATATAAAGGACTTATATTGATAATATAGTTAACATTGATATTTGATTATAACTGTGTGGTTAATAGGCCTATTTTATATGTGGTTAATATTTGATTTTGCTTGACATTGAGTAGTCTATAATTTGTAAATTAGATTTGATATTATGACTCTGCTTTAGGGAAAGAGGGTAAGAACTTTTTATGGAAGAAAAAAAGGTTTGGTTTATGTTGTTGTACTGGATATTTCTTCTTAGGTTAAAAGTCATTAATTAGATTGTAACCATATATCTTGAAAATTAAAGATAAGCCTACTTTGTAGGCTAGGTTAAACACACTTATCCTCGACTTAAAAAATCATAATGTTGATTTAAAAAATTTAAAATAATCTTTGGTAGCTATATGTTTCTATGTGGTACAATTAAAATGTTGGATTAAGTACATGCAAACCAAATCAGCTATTTTGTTGCAAATGTTTTAATGTCATGCAGCATAGTTGTGTAATAACTAACTTTCCCAAAGGATCATTGATACTGAATTCTATTATTTGTATTTAAATAAATATGATTTTTTTTGTTTATAGATTATTAAGGTTTTTTATGTTTTAAATTATATTTTTTTCTATTTAAGTTCGTTCAAAATTATATTCTTAACGTATTATGCAAGATTTAATTTCCTTTATTTTGATTGGCTTGGAGTTTAGGAACGGAAAATTCTTTGTTTAAATTTACGCCATTTTAAGAATGACTTGATTCGTTAGTCTGATTCTTCTGTGCTTGTGAAGCGGATATTAAGGTAAAGAACATTTAAAAAAGCTAATCTTTGTTTTCTTAGGCTAAACTGTTTTCACTGTTAAACTGTTTGACGTATTCTAGGGCTTCCTATTCTATGCTTTGGGTGAGAAACCGTTTAAATGTCAAGAATTTGACCGAACCTTTCTCGAGCAGCAATGCATACAGGTTAGAAGCCGTTTAAATGCTATATATATATATAAAAAATGCCTTTCTGAACTGGCATTTTTGCTTCTGCCTCTCTGAACTCTGCCTATCAGAATATGTATATTAAAACTGACAATGCACATTCATTTGTAATGTTTTTATAAAGTGCAAATTATGTTCTGGCCTTGGGAAGACATTGGGGGGTTTTGAGTCCAAACTTGTGTTAATTTCTGCTCATTTTGAGTTTGACTCAGTTATTTCTTGTAATTTCTGTTCGTTTTGGGTTTCATTTATTTATCGATGCTGATTTGTGGTAGTTTCACGCTTGGTAGATTATTTGATTTTATTTTTTCTCATTTTTTATTTAATGTATCTATTTACTTTTATTTGAAAAACTTATGTTGCGAAAAAAGTTTTTTTTTTAATTAATTTATGTTAGTTTTATTTTTCTAAATTCTTTTCAGGGGAAAAAACTATACTTTAAATCTTTTCGTTTTTTTAAGAATTTATTTTGGCCTGCTATTTGTATACTGGAGAAAAATTGGTAATTATTTAGCTGTGGCCCCCTCATAAGTAGACATGTTAAGAAAACAATTCTTACTTTAAAATATGTATAATGATCCTAGTTCTTATATTATCCAAGGGGAGAACCTTTATCATCAAGTCTTTCCTCTAAAAATCCTCAAAACTAAAAAAGTTTCCAAATATCACCACACTTTCAATTCAATGCTTAAGTCTTTTTAAATTGCCGCTTTAAATTGCCACCTAATAAATTCTTTTATATATAGCGTTCATGCTGGTCTTTTTATTTTATTTTTATTTTTAAATAGTAGTGGAACAGGGAGAATAGCAGTGGCGATGGGAGAATAGCAGTGGCGTAAATACAAAATATTAATAGCAGTGGCGAAAGGCGAATAGCAGTGGCGAAGGGCGAATAGCAGTGGCGTAAATACAAAATATTAATAGCAGTTAGAGAAATTCACAATTTCTATAATCTCAATACACCACTACTTTTTCCTTAAACACGTTTTTCGACACATGTGTTAAACACGTGCTAAGCGCTATCTATAAAACAACTTATTTGGCAGCAGTTTACAGCGGCAATTTCAAAAGACTTAAGCATTGAATTAAGAACGTGGTGATATTTGGAAAATTTTTCAGTTTTCAGGATTTTTAGAGGAAAGACTTGATGATAAAGGTTCTCCCCTTTGATAATATAAGAACTAGGATCATTATACATATTTTAAAGTAAGAATTGTTTTCTTAACATGTCAACTTATGAGGGGGCCACAGCTAAATAATTACCGAAAAATTTTCAGCAATTTTAGCAACATAGACCCTTTTAAAAATCTGAACACAAATAGTACTGTTTAATTTAGTTTCATACCTCCTCTAGTTGACCTGAAAGGGAAAACTTGAGGTAAAATTATACTTTAGCTACTTTTGGCTACCTTGGAAAGGGGTCAGGTTAGGAAAATGAAACTTTCAGGGATGGGTCTACAGGCTAAAGTATGTCCCGGAAGGTATTTTGAAGTACCTATCTCAACTCCTTCTCCCTCTAGAGGGCCCTGAAATTTGCCTACATGACAGGTCTATACCTATTGAAATTTTTACAAAACAGCATTTTACCTTAATTTTCAGTTATCAGTTTCTGTTTCTCTAGGTTTAGTTCTGAAAATGCAATTCCTGTTACTTGAGTAGAATTTTAAGCCATATGATTTTTTTTTTCACAATTTAGGAAATGTATTTGCATATCTTTAAAACCTTATAAATTGGGACTTAGCAAAGTTGTGACGCTGAAAACAATTTTGTTGTACTTCATTTAAGCAGAAGATTAATTTTGCAAGTCTTCACATTTATAGAACAAAAATTTTTAAAGATTATCAAAGGTCAAGACCCTCTAGAGGGAGGAGTGGAGGTAGCCTAGGAACTTTAAAATACCGTCCCATGACATACTTTGGTCTGTACACCAATCCCTGAAAGTTTCATTTACCTTACCTAACCCCTTTCCAAGATAACCAAAAGTTGCTAAAGTAGAATTTTACAAAACTTGATACCAGTTGCAAAAAATCTGTTTACTGTTTTCGATAGCTTATAAACACTTACGCTCTTTTGATCCTCCTCAAAGACCTAATTTCCAGAACTTTCTACTACGTTGAACACAATGGCTATGTGAAAATTTTCAGTCGATGTGTTTGGGAGAAAGGTGCATGTGAGAGGGTGGTTAGTTACCCTCGAATCACTTTTGACTATTAAAAAGGACTCTAGCCCTGTTAAGTCCTAATTTAATAAACCCCTTTAGAAGTTTCTACGAAAACAATCCCTAATAACCTCAAATGCTCCCAGGTCATAATTTAAAAACTTAGCCTTGGGGACTGTGGGGGGTTTCTTGTCCTTAAATACATATTTCCAGAACTGTCAACTAGGTTGAACAAAATAGCTATCTCTAAACTTTGATTGAATGAAGGTGAGGAAATGGTGGGAGTGGGAGGAGTGTATATTACTCTTGACTCACTTTCAAATATTAAAAAGGTCAATTTAAATTTAAATAAACTATTACATATTTTTTAAATTGTTAAAAAACCGCTATAACAAACTAATATGCACCAATGGCATAAACAACAACCATTACAAGGAAGGCTCGGAGGAGGGGGGGGGTTATCAACTTAACAGACATAATGTCCCGAAATTTAGAAGACGGTGAACCATCGGATATATCAAACTTTTGTGTCGCTGTGTTTGGGGAAATTGTGGGCGTGAGACGGAGGTTAGTTGCCCTTCAATCCGTTTCTACTATTAAAAAGGCACTAGCCCTTTCAATTTTCATTATTACATAATTTCATTATTTCAATTTTCATTATTACATTTCATTATTACAAAATGAAGTATTTTTGAACGATTAATATTTACTTTGGCTTTACTAGTGAAAATTACAATATTAAATTGCTAAATAAGTATATAAAATGGTCCGTGATAGGTCAGTTACAATATAACCCAAATATCAGAAACAGCTTTCCATGCTGACTCGCCTGACTGCCTCTTTGCAGTGGCATTGATTTAAGTGGCATTTGCTTCATAATCCTATAGATTCTACGGTGTAAGTACAATATCCCGTATTCAGTTCAAATGAAGAAAGACAGATATGAAAAGAAATCTTTAAATCACATTCACGTTGAAGAAATTCAATGGCTAGACTTTTAAATAAGATCAGGGGCAGTTTTAGTAAATATTGTGTTTTGATTAATGTCTTAAGGGACTTGAATCTGAAGCTCTTTGTCTGTGTTTTTTTGACATTACAAAAAACGGCTAAAATCCACGCTAGGAAGGCCAATTTTCTATAGGGTAATTTTGGAACCATGTGAGTGGTTATAAGCTATAAATATTGAAAGAATTCATAAGGAAATTTAGGCCCAGGTAAGGTACTGAATTGCTGATTGTAACAAGCAGAATAAGCAGTGAATAGTTGGAAAACAAACAACCAACAGCAACAAAAAAACAACCAACCAATATCACGATTAAGAACTATACAGGTTGTACCTCTTAAGCATAAAGAACTACAGTTTGCATCAGCTGCATTAAACAGGTTCAAAACTAATGATTTTTTTTTTGCAGCGGTTCGAATTGGAAACTGGGATTGGTGTCAAAAGGTATTTTTATCTTATGGCTGGTTATTTCTGCTCTGGAATGGATCTTTTAGTTGCACAAAATGCTTTATTTTTTCTATTTTGCTCTTTCTATTCTTCTCTTTAAAAAAATAACAATAGGTGTATTTAAAACATTTACAGTTTTTGTTGAAGAAATTCACAGACTTACTAAACACAATGCAGCACTAACAAAACCTTTCAAGTAAAATAAGAAGAGAGGAAAGAGAAAAAAAACCCGGCCAATTTCTCTTCGCAACTGTCCTAGTTGAAAATTTTTCTGCGCCACCTCCTAAGCCTCACCTCTTTACGCATAATCATCATTTAAGTTAAAGGTTCTTGTGATTAAGCAGTCATTTTTAAAAGATTGGGAAAAAACTTCAAATTTTAATGTAAAAGAGTTGTGGTTAGGCAGGGAGGAGTCGTTTTCACATATAAAAAAAAATCTTTTTAATTTTTATTTATTTCTTTAATTTAAGCTTGGAAAAAAATGTTTCTTCAATTATAACAAAAGATTTAAATGATAATACCATCTACTGCTTGTCAAGTTAAAATTATTTGGGCTCCATTTCAATTATTGGTTAAAGTAAATGATATTAACAGTGTAACAAAAAAATTTCATCGCCAAGCCACTTGAATTGTTGATCTTATAGTAAGTTAAACTATAAGTTTTGTTAACAAAGCCTGTATTGCTGGAATTAAAAAGCCTGTATAGATAGACTGTATTAATAAAGCCTGTAGCCTTTTTGTTTTGACGTCATATGCATATGTTGTGCTGCACCTTCTTTCTGTTTTAATTTTTTTTTTTTTTTAAGGGAAAGGTATTGGGCCAAAATGCCTTTTCCCTTTGCAGGTGCCCACAACCACTAAAAGATTAGCCATTAAGAAAACAACGTAACCATTAATAGTAAAAGATTTAAAATTTCTTTTAAACTTAAAATTTCACTATTCGTTGAATAGCGAAACTGATTGTAATATATACGATACAAGGTATATATTCCCACAAAAAAGAGCTATTTTGCTGCAAGTCAGCAGCTTTAACTTGTCTTAATTACTTAGTCTTAAATTTGTCAATCACCAAGCCGAAAAACAAACCTGCATTGATTTTTTCTTAGAGAAGGATCTAAGCTGGCTTAAAAAATGGAAATTTTTTCGTTTTCTTAACAAAATACAGCCAATATTCAAAGTATTTACAATTTAAAAAGAATATAATACGCGTTAAAATTTCAAAATATGGTTTGGTAGATTTATAGAGATATAGTAAACTGAGGAAAATTAGAATAACAAAGTACAAAAAGTGTTTACAAGTCACATAAACCTTAAGTATTATTTTTTTCATTGTGGGAAATATCTAACATAGATTTTTTGTATCAGGTGAACTATTTGATTCAAAATCTGTTCAAACCTGCCAGGCTCTATTAAACACTCTTTTGGGATGATTTCTCCGGAGGAGTCCTCAAAAAATTAAGCAAATTACAGCTCTTTACAATATTATCGGGCAGAATTGAATTGTGTATTCTGAATCTAAAGAGCTCGCATGTCTTCTTGTTTGTTTTTTCCTCTTTTGGACATTTTTATTTTGTAGCAATTTGGACAAGCTGCATTTTTTCTTATAGGGCTATTTTTCTACGCTTATTTTAGTTTTATACCTTTGGTAGTTCTTGCTGTTTTTATTTTTTTATTTTCATAGTGAATTATTTAATACTGTTCCATTGGTTTCAAACTCTACTTTGATAAAATGCATGAAAAAACAAAAATAAAATATTTGGATCAGTTTCAAGCACTGTCATTTGTCAACCAGGTCCAAATAAGTTAACTCTAAGTGCAAAAACATCCTGTATGGCTTTCTTGCATTAGATCTCTTAACAGGACCCTTATGATTGTTGATTTTTATATTTACATTTGATAAGCACTGGAATATGTTTTATTTTAAACACTGTAAATAAAACCAAAAGGGGACAACTCTTTTGCAAAGGAAAATGAATAAATGCAAAATGTCAAATTACTACTAAGAAAAACGAGAAGGAAATAAAGTTCTTATATATTTCAGCTCATGCATCAGTGTTGCCACTTGACCGATACCAAAAAGCAATACCGGTCGATGAAAAAAGCGGTGTTTTTGCGGTATCCTTTCTACCGAAACACGGTATTATTTACGGTATACTTTGATACCCGCAATGCAAATACGTCGTCACTAGTTTAAAAAAAAACTTATTTTTTAAAAGCAATTAATTCCTCGCTACTTTTCTAGAAAATGGATAATATTCTTTATTATTTTTTTTTAAGTGGTTGATTTTGCCATGGACTTTGAACAGAAAAGGTAGAATAAAATGAAATGAGACATCTCCCAGATACCCACCCAATATAAAAAAGGAAAAATAGTCCCCAATGATGAATTCATATCTTCCCCATTTTATGGCACTCTCACCCGTTCTTCATCACTACCAGACCATTCGTTCTCTAAAAAATTAGAAGCAGGATAATCTACTCTTTTCTGTTTTAAACCAGATTAAAAGTTTATTTATCAATATTTGCTTCATTTTCGGTTCTTTCTCCAGAAATACTGTGTATACTGTCGTTTTTGCCCCATTTTTCTGTTTTTGTATCCTCTGATATAACGGCCTTTAAAAAGATAAAATGAGTATTCTCAAAGACATAGTTTCCTGACCTTTCAAATACGTCGCACAAAATGGCTATTTCAAAATTTTGATTGGAAGTGTTTGAAAATATGGTGGGAGAGGGCTAGTTGCTCTCCAATCGCTTTCGACTATTGAAAAGGGCACTAGCCCTTTCAATTTTCAATCGAATGGGCCCTTTTTCAAGTTTCTACGACAACGTTTTCCATAAAAAAAAACAATGTATATGCCCCCGGGGCATTACGTACCACCCTCGCCCTGATAGTTGTGGGAGGTTTGTCATACTCAAAGACGTAATTTTCAGACCTTTTATCTACGTTAAACAAAATGGCAATATCAAAACGTTGATCGGAAATATTTGGGAAAATGATGGGCGTGGGGGGGGGCGCTTTCGCCCTCTGATCACCTTCGACTATTAATAGGGGCACTACCTCTCTCAATTTCCAATCAAATGAGCCCCTTTTGAAGTTTCTAAGACACCACATTCTACAAAAACCTTATATGCACCAAGGGCATAAATTACAACCTTTGCCCTTGAGGACTGTGAGGAGGGAGTGTCATCCTCAAAGACACAATTTCTGGACCTTTCAACTAACTTTAACAAAATGACTATCTCAAAATTCTGATTGGATGTATTTGGGGAAAGGGTTGGCTTGGGAGGGGGCTTAGTTGCTCTCCAATCACTTTTGACAATTGAAAAGGGCACCAGCCCTTTATATTTCCCATTGAATGGGCCCTTTTTTAAGTTTCTACGACAACGCTTTCTATAAAAACCTTATATACCCCAAGGGAATAACTTTCAACCCTTGTCCTGTGGGGGGGGGGGTTGTCATCCTCAAGGACCTAATTTCCAGAGCTTTCAACTACGTTGAATGAAATGATTATCTCAAAATTTTGATTGGATGTAGTGATTTGGGGGAGGGGGATGTCATCCTCAAAGATAAAATTTCCATACCTTTCAACTACGTTAAACAAAATGGCTATATCAAAATGTTGATCTATATCAAAATGGCTATATCAAATAAGTTAACTCTAACTGCAAAAACATCCTATATGGCAATCTTGCATTAGATCTCTTAACAGAACCCTTATGATTGTTGATTTTTGTATTTACATTTGATAAGCATTGGAATATGTTTTATTTTAAACATTATAAATAAAACCAAAAGGGGACAACTCTTTTGCAAAGGAAAAAGAATGAATGCAAAATGTCAATTTACTGCTAAGAAAAACCAGAAGGAAAAAAATCCTTATATATTTCAGCTCATGCATAGTGAGTTCTCTGAGATCTTTATTAAAACATCCACTATAAAAGCTCCATTAATATCACTGACATGGAAAGCCATATCTACTTTCATGGCTACGAACTTTTTTTAAGCTACGCTATGAGTATTCACTTATTAGCAACCTTAAACTATGTTATATATATAATATTATATACATATGATATTATATTGATAATATTACAATATCATTAACATTATAATAATATTATTAATATTATAGTTATATAACATGCGCCAAGCATTTGCAACTTCACTTGGTTTTATAATTGATTTCTATTTTCAGAGGCTCATGGCATGTCCAGCTCACAATTTCAATCGTTGAAAACAACGATTTTCTTCTGAATTTTTTTTTGGCGGAGGTACGTATTAACCTTTAATTCAGCTGTTTAAAAGTAATCTCTAGCGTTTTTCTTTGAAAGAAATCCTTGAATTGGTTTACGGTCTTCTAGAGCATCTATCCTACTTCCTGTTTCCATTGTTTGGACAACAAATAATTCTTTGTCTTTATTATTTTTGTCTATTTAATTTTTGATTTAATTAAAGTGTTTTTTTCCAAGTCATACCCCAGTCTCTCTAGTTTCTTACCAATTGATTTCTAAACTTTACATTTTGGTGTTTTGTCATCAATGATTTTTGAACAGTGTTCTGGAAAATTTATATATATATATATATATATATATATATATATATATATATATATATATATATATATATATATATATATATATATATATATATATATATATATATATATATATATATATATATATATATATATATATATATATATATATATATATATATATAGTACCGGGAGGCTTCTATATATAGATTCTCACTGTCGCTTGCCTTCTAAACCCAAACAAATCACCGAACCTTTGTTTCTTTTAATTATTCAGGTAGTGGGACAAGAACTTCTTCTTTTGCCTCGGCTTCTCTTTTGTCATTATGAAAGACTTATCACCGAACCTTTGTTTCTTTTAATTGTTCAGGTGGTGGGACAAAAACTTCTTATTCTTCCAACGATTTATCTAGCTAGGTGTTTGATTTTCAAAGGTATGGTAGGGATTGATGACTTCATTCATGCCAAAATCCAAAACCAAATCATCATCGCTATCATTTTCAATTTGCTTAGTTCGTTTTACCTTGGCTTGTGTTTTATCATTATGAAATACATATAGCCAAACCTTTGTTTTTTGTAACAAAGGCATGGTAGGCATTGATGATCAAAACAGATATATCACTCTAACAATAAGACGTTTCGTAAGTAGTTGTCAGGACTTCCTTCCACACTTCGTTATGTTTTTCATTCATTTCCAGGTGGTAGCAGAACTTTTAAGCTACGTTGTCTTTTCACAGGAGAAAATGCAACGTATAACATTCCATGATTAAAAACTGGAATACTAAGGTCGGCGCCAACGAATTCAAAAGTTTGCCCTTGCGACTTATGTATAGTCATGGCAAATGCGGGTCGAATTGGAAATTTATGTCTTTGAAAAGTACATCCAAGTTGACCTATACTAGAGTCCAGTGTAACTCGGTGTTGGGGTTCCACCCCTTGTTTCTTTTCTTTTCAGATAAATGACCTATTTTCTGTTCCGTAATTGCATTTGCCTATAGTATAATTTTCAATGATAGTCAAACTTGTTGCTAGGCTAGTGTGTTGCAATAAGCAAGCTTTCGAGCTAAGTTCTATTTTTGTCTTTTTTCGGGGCCATTGAAAAATAGTATTACGCAAAAAGAAGCCAGAGATTTGAATGTTGATTTAGCGGATTGGTAGGGGCAAATGTAAGGTCCACCCCTATGCAAAGTTTGTTGTATACACCCAGTGTTTTAGTAGTTAGTCGACTTTAAGACCCTGTGTGGGGATATATATGTGTGTTTTGTGCACTTTTTTGGAAGATTACAAGTAAGCTATTTTCTACAGCTGTGTAGACCATTTATTCAGGAGCCCAGACAGGGTAGGAAAAGAGTTGCGAGAAATACCGTCATTATCATATTGACAGGGGGCCCGTTTACCCTCCAAAGAGATAGCTAGAGATATTAATGGTGACACAGGTTGGGGCACCCTTGGCCTAGAGTAAAGCCGTTTGACCGTTTGATCACGTTATCATATCTTGGAGCAGGGTATACCGTAATAGGGTGTTAATATACTCTATATTTACGGAACAGTAGTGTTAAACACAGGTATTCCATTACAATATTTGGTGCCAGCGAGGCTTTCCCTCCAGTAAGTTGTGTAGCACCATTTTTACGCCAATATCTGGTGGCAGTTGTGGCTTACCACTATAAAACTCGGGATAAGTAGACTTCTTTTCCTGATTTTCCCCCAGTAACTATATTTGCCTTAGTTATGTTGTTACATAATTCAGTAACAATAAGACGGGTCCCATTACACATCCCTTCTGAAAATATGTAAGTTACGCAAACGCATAACTATTATATTTTTCTTTATTTTTAAGTCTTGTGGTGGTAAATCCGCTGTTTCTATTGAATTGAAGAATTCTGGAGTAAATTCATAGATAATTTTGGAGACCACACTGCCTTTCCATGACGATAAATAAAAGTTTAAATAGGGATAAAATCCTTTTAATAGACATTGATGATGATAACAGTGATAGATATTCACAAAAATACTAGATATTTCGGTCACATATGCAGTGACCGTCATCAGTTTTACTACTGATGATGGTCACTGCATATGTGACCGAAATATCTAGTATTTTTGGGAATTTCTATCACTGTTATCATCATCACTGTCTATTAAAAGGATTTTATCCCTATTTGAACTTTTAATCATCGGAGTAAATTCAATTCCTCCTTTTTCTATATCTTTTACAGAATCGTAACTTTTATACGATTTGTATTCTCTTGGAAGACAATCGACAATTTTTGCATTTATTTTATTAACGTCTTTGTTGACTGAAGCTAAAATAACTCCATCCTTAACTAAATTAATTTAAAAAACTTTTCCCACAAAATAAGTTTTTCAAAGAAAAGTAAAGAACTCCATTAAACAAAAAGTGAGCAAAAATAAAATCAAATAATCTACCAAGCGTGAAACTACCACAAATCAGCATCAATAAATAAATGAAACCCAAAACGAACAGAAATTACAATAATTATTCGAATCAAACTCAAAACGAACAGAAATTAACATAAGTTGGGCGCAAAACCCCTATGCCTTCCCAAGGCCAGAACAAAATTTGCACTTAACTGAAAAAATATAAATGTTTTTACTTTTATAACTTTAATAAATCAAATAATATTAACATTTTGATTACTAAATATCAGTATTTATATATTAAACTGGCAATGCACATTCATTTGTATTTTTTCAGTAAAGTGCAAATTTTGTTCTGGCCTTGTGTGGCAATTTAGATGCGCCAAATGTGGCAATAAAGATTGACCGCGTCAAATCCAACGTTAAGATTTAAAGCTGTATACCGATCGCGGCAACTGCGCTGTTGAGATTTGAAGCTTTGAACTTACACCTTATAAGTTTTCCGATAGTTCCACTTGTAACGCTAAGGATTCTGCAATCAAGGACTCCGCCTCAGCAACGGGGATTAAGGCAAATGGGTGACCGCGCAACTCTCGATTTTAGAGAGAAAATAGAATACGTAACTATATAAATGTAACCTCTTTTCCTTGAGTTATCTCGAAATCAGATTTCTTAGGGAACGCAACCAATGAAGGCAAACGAATTAGTCATCTGCTGTGCGATTAGATACAGACATATAAATAAAACAAACACAAATAGAAAAGCAATAGTTTTATTGTGACTTACATTTTAGGGGTACAACAGTGCTTCACTTCAACTGACGACAAATAGAGGCAGAGTTAATCATTAAATTGACTCTCAAAAACAATGATGATGGCAATAGTGACAATCCATAATTGACTGCATAATAATGATTCTGACAAACGAAATGCCCAATAATAGTTCTGACAAACGAATATTCTCATTATAATGCCTCTATAATAATTCTGACAGACGAATGTTTCGAAAAACACTTTTCTTCACTATATCAAAACTAGTATAGATTCTGCGCCCTACTAGCTATTTCACGATTGGCCCAACTCGTGCGGAGGGGGCCGCTACCTTGCAATTATGTTTGCAAACTCACTTCATTATGCTAACTGTCCATCCAATAATTTGTTTTAAATATTTTTGATGATAAACATTCATACTGCTCTTATAACTTAAGCTTCCTGTGAACTATGTATCTAGTAATTTTTTTATTACCAAATATCTTGGCGAAATTCAAAACCGTCTCCCGTGATTAGCGCCAAGGTTTGGCTGAGACTAAAATGCAGTTTTTTATTTTGCTGATTAAGAATTTAGACTCTTGGGGATTTAAACTTAATTAGGGAAAGTTTAATTTATGTCGGAATTATTCTTAGAAAGAAAGAATTTAATTTTTTTTTGTATTTTAAATATATCACCTATTACTCACGGTACATATTACCCTTCCCATTATTCAATGACGTCCCGTCATTAGGACTTGCTTGCCCTTGGGTTTTTGAAATACTTGCGATTTATTTATTATTGGTCCTACGTAATTTTAATTGAAATTGTATTATTCTGTACTTTTGTATAAGCTTAATCAGGAGTACTAAAAGTTTTTTCTTATTATTACTTTCCTTGTTGTATTATTTATCGCTTTCTAAAGTTCATCTACCGGACTAAGATTATCTATGGTTCTAGCCTAGCTACGATAATAAAGTTTTTTTTCTCTACATCTAACATTAATGACTTCTACATTTCCAACAAGGTTGAGGCTATTCTAGTTTTACTATAAGATTTTTTGAAAATTCACCTTTTGCAAGTTTTTTTTTATTTCGTTTACTATAGGATAATTATGCTTTCTATCTCCGCTAAATTAATGGGGAAATACATTGACTTTACATTAACTCTATCTAAGTAAATAGCAATACGTATATATATATTATATATATATATATATATATATATATATATATATATATATATATATATATATATATATATATATATATATATATATATATATATATATATATGAACGATTTAAAGTGTTCACAACCTTCACTGGTAATCAATAAAACATTTTCACTTGGTTTGTTCGTTATATAATTCTGATAGTAAGTTATCGAAGTTGTTTTTCAAAACTATTTTTTTATCAAAATTATTAAAATGTGACATGTATAAATTCACACCTATTTCATAACCTACGTGTCTCTTAGCGTACTCACTCCTTCTGTTTTTTTAAATTGTGGCCCTTCACTCCTTTCGTCTTGGCAAAATTTTTAAAACACTTACAATATAGTTTCTTCACAGAACAGTTCGAGCATGATTATGTTCATCTTGGACGAAACGCTTACTCTAATTGTCAAACGGGAAATGATACTCCCAGGTAGAGGTGTGTGGAATTTTGATATCAGAGTTCATTCTTACCTGCTGTTTTTTGGATAGTTCATAAGGTGCCTTATCGTTAAGGGGTTGAACACTGGGACTGTTGGGACTTGATCTATTATCAACGCAGTCCGGATTGGGAGCGTAGGCTCGAATCCTACCAACCGCGCCAAATGTGGCAATTTAGATGCGCCAAATGTGGCAATAAAGATTGACCGCGTCAAATGTAACGTTAAGATTTAAAGCTTTATACCGATCGCGGCAACTGCGCTGTTAAGGTTTAAAGCTGTGAACTTACACCTTATAAGTTTTCCGATAGCGCCACTTATAGCGCTGAAGATTGTGCCATCGAGGACTGCGCCAAAGCAATGGGGAGTAAGGCAAATTGGTGACCGCGCCACTCTCAATCTTAGAGAGAAAATAAAATATGTAACTATATAAATGTAACCTCTTTTCCTTGAGTTATCTCGAAATTAGATTCCTTAGGGAACACTACCAATGGAGACAAACGAACTAGGTATCTGATCTGCGATTAGATAAAGATATATAAATAAAACAAACATAAATAGAAAAGCAATAGTTTTATTGTGACTTACATTTTAGGTGTACAACATTACTTCACTTCAACTGACGAAAAATAGAGGCAGAGTTAATCATTAAATTGACTCTAAAAAACAATGATGATGGCAATAGAGACAATCCATAATTGACTGCATAATAATGATTCTGACAAACGAAATGCCCAATAATAGTTCTGACAAACGAATATTCTCATCATAATGCCTCTATAATAATTCTGACAAACGAATGTCTCGAAAAACACTTTTCTTCACTATATCAAAACTAGTATAGATTCTGCGCCCTACTAGCTATTTCACGATTGGCCCAACTCGTGCGGAGGGGGCCGCTACCTTGTAATTATGTTTGCAAACTCACTTCATTATGCTAACTGTCCATCCAATAATTTGTTTTAAATATTTTTGATGAGTAAACATTCATACTGCTCTTATAACTTAAGCTTCCTGTGAACTATTGTATCTAGTGATTTTTTTATTACCAAATATCTTGGCGAAATTCAAAACCGTCTCCCGTGATTAGTGCCGATGTTTGGCTGAAACTAACATCCAGTTTTTCTTTTTGCTGATTAAGGATTTAGACTCTTGGAAACGGGATTTAAACTTAATTAGGGGAAGTTTAATTTATGTCGGAATTATCCTTAGAAAGAAAGAATTTTATTTTTTGTATTTTAAATATATCACATATTACTCACGGTACACTTGGGAAGGCATAGGGGTTTTGCACCCAACTTATGCAAATTTCTGCTCGTTTTGAGTTTGACTCGATTAATTATTGTAATTTCTGTTCGTTATGGGTTTTCTACGCAATCCTTTTTAAGTTTCTACGCTTTCAATAAAAACCTTATTCGCCCCCACGGCAGAACTAATAACCCTTTCCCTGAGGACTTTGGGGGGGGGGGTGTCACCCTCTACGACATAATTTCAAAAACTTCCAAGTACGTTGAATAAAATGACTATCTAAAATATAGATTGAATTGGTTTGGAGAAAAGATGGGGGTTAGTTGCCTTCAAATCACTTTTGACTATTAAAAAGGGCACTAGCGCTTTGAATTCCCAATCGAATGAGCCCTTTTGCAAGTTTCTACGACAAAGATTTCAATAAAAACCTGATTTGCCCCGAGGGCATAACTTATAACCATTGCCCTGAAGAATGTGGGGGGAGTGTCCTGCTCAAAGGTATAATTTCCTGAACTTTGAACTGCGTGGAGCAAAATGGCTATCTCAAAATCTTTATTGCATGTGTTTGGGGAAATGGTGGGCGTGGAAGGGGTGTTAGTTACTTTCCAATTACTTTCGACTATTAAAAAGGGCACTAGCCATTTTAATTAACAAAAGAATACAACCCTTGCCCTGAGGGCTGTGGGGGTTTGTAATCATCAAAAACTTAATTTCTAGAACTTAAAACTACGTTGAATAAAATGGCTATCTGAAAGTTTTGATTAGATGTGTTTGGGGAAAAGGTGGGCGTGAGAGACGGGTTATTTGCCGTCCAATCACTTTCGACTATTAAAAAGGGCACTAGCCCTTTGAATTTCCAATCGAATGAGCCTTTTTTAAAGTTTCTACGACAAGGCCTTCTATAAAAAACCTTATATGCCCCCAGGGCATAACTTACAACCCGTGCCCTAAAGGCTGTGGGGGACTGTCCTCAAAAACATAATTTATATGTGGAAATCAACTACGCTGAACAAAATGGCTATCTCAAAATTTTAATTGGATGTTTTTCGGGAAATGGTGGGCGTGGAAGGGGTATTAGTCGCCTCTCAATCCCTTTCCGCTATTGAAAAAGGCACAAGCCACACCAATTTCCGATTGAATGAGCGCTTTTCGAAGTTTCTACCACAACTTCTTCGATACGAAGTGCCCTTCTCTAAAGGAAAAAATTAATAAATAATACATTGTGCCAACATCGTTCTTATATGCCCCCAGGGCATAGCCTAAAACCCTTGCCCTGAGGGTTGTAGGGGAGTTTCCTCCTCTTTACTTAGTCCCCGTTTCTTGTCTCGTTCTCGAGTGTCCCCGTTCTTTGCTTAGGCAGCACGATCGTGCTGCCTATGATTTATGCAACAACTTTCTATATAAACCTTATATGCCCCCAAGGCATAACTTACAACCCTTGCACTGAGGGCTCTGAGGGGGCTATCATCCTAAATGACCTAATTTCCTGAGCGCTCAACTATGTTGAACAAAATGGATACTATTATGGATACACTACTATGGCAGAGTCGTCCAAATCTTCAAGATTCAAACCTTCAGGTAAAGTTGCACTCGATATGAACCGCCATTCCTGGTCCATCTTTGCCTTATTTTATATGCCAGATGTATAGCACTAAAAGAACTACTGATGATTAGGAACTCGTAACTAGAGAGGTCAGAAAATAAAGGAAGTCATTTATCTTTTCAAAGAAGCGTAAAAGATCTAGAATTGGTTTGATGGTCTCTTGTGAGGGATCTTTAATAACAAGAGTCCCAATACAACGTTTGAGTATCCCACAACTCGAGAATACGCCTTGTGGAGTTTTTAAATGAAAGCCCACAGGTGGGAGCCAAAGCAAGGAATATGTGTTGTTCCACCTGAGTGAAGACTCATGTATATTTATTACTATATGCATCTTGCCATTTTACACTGTGTTAAAAGTGATTGCAAAAATTTTTGCATAAATATTCCCGACTCTTAGATTTTTTAATTTTTTTTTACAATTATGACTTGCAACCAGGGTATATTTACAACTGTAACCCATGGTCATTTTTCTTCAACAAACCTTTTGACCAAATGATTTATTTCCATTGGTGGTGCGATCTCCAATCTAGTTCTGCATGGGAACGCCCGTCTTCTTAACATAGTCCGTCCCTCCAACCAACTGTCTGAAAATAACAGATACCGATCCATGATTACACTCTAACAGAGCAAGTAAATCTACCAGTAAATCCATTATGACATTACAGAAACTAACTATTGTCTAGTCAATATCCACAGAGAAAAGATTAGTTTTTAGGAGAACAAGAAGTTTTTCATGAAAATGAAATGCCAGAGCCTGTCGAGCAATGTTGGTTGCATTTATTCCAATCAGACAAGCATGGCTCAGCAAATTCGGTCATGGCATACTTTTCACGAACTTCAGCAAGTTGTCAGTGATCGAATAGGGTATATCATGTTCAAAAAAAAATTAGACAAACCTTGCTTCAATAATGGTCTCCTTTTCGTTTTTGGAAAAAGTGATGAACAAGTGGCAGAGTCTGAGAAGACGAAGCGATCCATGTATTTTCATTAACCCCTGACAATAAAGGTTACAGGTCTGCTACTTAATGGAACCATGAAACAGCCTAGGCTACAAGAAGGAGTATGTGGTTTCTATCCTGCTTCCTCTGGACAGGAACTCTGCAACTTTGCCTTCACATTTGATTTGAATGAATGATATCCAATAAAAAATCAGGTAGAAATTAAAAAATAGATAATTTTCTAAATTTTGGAATGCATGTTCTATAGGAAATGAATTTTAGCCTATATTTGAATACAGTAATAAAGTTGAATAATAAAGTTCTAAGTGAAATAGCATTTTTATTTCTTAACCGTTGTTCTGCATTCTGAATTTCACACATACAAGAGCTTCTTTTACTGTATACTGTTCAGTCTGTTGGGCTGTAAAGGTAGAAAGGTAATGCCCAAAAGAAGCAAGATAGGATAGCCCTGGACTACTTATTTACTCAATTCTAGTATATTATTCACTCTGCTTTGCAGTGTTTGTACACCTTTACCATATTAATGGTTGAAAATTAAAGTAGAAAGACTGAGTTGATTTAAAAACATTTATTGAGCCAATCGTTACAACTCTTTAAAAACTTTCAAAATAGGCTCCTTCTGCGTCAATGCAGCGCTGCCAGCGGGATTTCCAAGCATTGAAGGCGCCACGGTATACATTCTCCGGAATAACCTGGAGAGCTGCGGTGCATGCTGCTTGGATCCCCTCTGTCACCTCAAAATACTTGCCTTTCATCGGCCTTTTCAGGCGAGGAAACAAAAAAAGTCCGGGGGCCACATCTGGGCTGTAATGCGGCTGTGGAAGCCTTGGGATGCCAGCCTTGGTCAGGTAGCTGTTTACGAGAAAGGCGGTGTGATCTAGGGCGTTGTCGTTGGGCAACTTCCAGTCGGCTGCGATGTTTTGTCGGACCCGATTGACCATTCGTTGGAGTCTCTTGAGCACTTCCACATAAAACTTGGCGTTGACGGTTTGTGAATGAGGAACAAATTCATGGTGGACGATGTCTTTGATGTCAACAAAGACAGTGAGCATCGTTTTGACTTTGGATTTGCTCATTCTTGCCTTTTTGGGTGAGGAGACGCCGACGAATGCCACTCGGAAGATTGCCTCATTGTCTCAGGATCATACTCAAGATTCAGCACTCGTCACCTGTAATTACGCTATGCAAAAATTGGGGGTCACTTTCGCTCATGTTCAAATTTACTTGGCACACTTCCACTCGCCGCAATTTCTGGTCGTCAGTGAGCCCTTTTGAGACCATCTTCGCGCACACCTTGCGCACGTTTAAATGTATTGGTACAATGTCATGAACGACAGATTTTGGTAAATTTGACATTTGGGCAATTAAACGAATACTTAGTCGACGGTCTGAGTTAAAAACTTTGCGCGCACGAGTCACATTGTCGGTTTTTGTCGAAGTCAAAGGTCTTCCTGCACGGTCTTCATCGACGACCTCTTCCCGGCCCTCCAAAAAGGCCTGGTGCCACCGAAACACCATTTCTTGCTAAAGCAACATCTGGGTAAGCCTGCTTGATCATATCAAACGTGTCTGTCGCAGATTTACCGAGTTTCACACACAATTTAATCGCGTCCCTCTGCTATAACGAACGCTGCATTTTTGGCTTGCACCACTTACAGAAAACAGGTCACGAAAAAATGCCTGTCCTGACTCTCTAGGTGCTCCGAGACAACTGACCAGCAGCTCATTTGTTAGCTAGGAAAGTCCTTTACTGAACCCAATCGGAGTGCAAACGCTCCGAAGTACATTCATGGCGGAAGAAAATTAGTCCTATTACTTTCCGGACAAACCCTGTATGTAAAATATTTGCTCTTGGGAGCACGTTAATTACTAGTTTGAATTCTCACGAGTTCCGCAGTAACCTATCCAGCCATTATGTCATTAGAAGTAGAGAGCAAACATGTCCCTTTTCCCGTACGGTGACATTACTTTGTATAAATTCAGTGATAAAATTCATTTCACGGTATAAATACGCTGATCAAAGTCATTTTGCAGTATAATTGCGGTATGTGGTATAATCAGAAAAAAATGAGGCATTTCTCTCCAAGTTGTGGTATTATACCGTAAGATGCGGTTTAAGTGGCAACACAGTCCTGCATAGTGTGATCTCTCATATCGTTGTTTAAATATCTACTATAAAAGCTCCAGTAATATCATGGACATGGAAAGTTTAATATCTGACACTGCCATATCTACTTTCTTGGCTAGGATCTTTTTTTAAGCTACCCTACGAGTATTTAATTATTAGCAACCTTAAACTATGTAGTATATAATTTTATATACATATGATATTACATTGATAATATTACAGTAGTATTATCATTATAATAATATTATTAATATTATAAAGATATAACATGCACCAAGCAGTTGGAACTTCACTTGGTTTTATAATTGATTTCTATTTTCAGGGGCTCATTTTCAGTTGGACTAACAATACTGAATAACGAAAACAACGATTATCGGATCAATTTTTCTTGTACGTATCAATTGTGGTACGTATTCAGCTGTTTAAATGTAATCTCTAGTGTTTTTCTTTGAAAGATGTCTTTGAATTGGTTTACGGTCTTCTAGAGCATCTATCCCACTTCCTATTTCCATTGTTGAAACAGTTGTTGAAACATTGTTGAAACTACGCTCATTGAATAACAAGCTATTAAGTGCATTCATTAATTGTTTAAAGACAGAGAGGATATGAGGGATTGTTAACTCCGTCAGCACATTGGAATACTGTCCGCTTCTTCTGCATACATGGATCCAGGGGATACTGTCCGCTTGGAATATAGGGCCGCTTGTAAGGATTGCCCATAAGGCCGCTTCCTTATATTACTACATAACTACTTTCGATACAGCCACCACGGTAAAATACAAATTCTACCTTAAAGTTGTGGCCAATTTAGGTCGTTTTAGTGACCAGAAATGTCAATATGCCAGTTAAGAAAAAAACTATGTAGCCAATTTCGACGCCGGGCCCTGGCACTCGAAATGTGTTAGGATCGTATATATTCATTCTCGTTGTAAGTAGCAACCTCCAAATGAGTCAGCTTTGTTTGCTACTCTTTCCTCGGGAAATTGAGGGCTCCCTATGGAAGACATTGAAAGATAGTATATATATTAGACGAGCGACAACGAGAATCAATATAGAAACTTGTTTATTTCTAAATAAATTAAGTTAAGTTTAAAATTTGTTTAAAAATTAGGTTTCAATAATTGGTAAACTGTACTTTGATAAAATATAGCAATAAGGCTAACAGCAGAAAAATAAGATTGATGTCTGTTTTAAGCATGCCAACTCATTTCAAATACATTGGCTAATAGTGCTATATCCTATCTGGCTTTCCTGCTTTAGATCTCTCGACAAAAATTTTAATATTTTTATTTTTATATTTGTATTTAATAAGCATGGAAATATGCTGTATTTTAAACCTTTAAATAGAAGCAAGAGGGGGAAAACGGCTTTACAAAAGAAAAAAAATGAAATAAAATAGGAAATTACAACTAAAAATGTTTCTTCGTGAAATTTGTCTCTTTCTGTCTCTCTGAAATAAAGCCATAGTTGTTTAGATTTTCGTGAAAACGGCTGCTTTAGAAGGTCCAATAGTGTCTTACACATGTAGAGCAAATATTTGATACAGCCGAAATTTTTTTTTTAATCTAAGCTACAAGTGTTTGCTTATAATGTAAATACAACTCTAAGCCACAATCTGCCAAGCCGCGGGAGCTTTACTTACTTTTATAATCGAATTGTACTTTCAGGAATGTCTGGACAATGACCATCTCCGTAAGCACGTATTTTGGTGGTCTTGGAGGTGCTTATTAGTCTAGAACTCTTTAATCTCAATCTAATGTCTAATCTTTTCTCTTGGCAGCTTTCCTCAAAGTTTATCTTGTTGGGATGACGACTTATTGCTCAAGTTGAAAAAGACTTCTTTGGAAATTTTCGCCACTATCGTGTTTTCCATTCTATGTTACTTGTTTGCTGTATTCAAAGCTTTTTTGTTAGCTTAATTTTCGATCATTTTGTTTAGCTAGAAAGGTGTTTAACACCACAGTTCCTTGGGGGGGGGGGGCAACCAAAAAAAAAATCTTTTGAAGTAAAAATTTTTTTTAATTAATGTTTAAAAAATTTTATAGATTTAGCAAGATAATTTCTCCCAAACTCCTCCGGCTATGTCCATGGTTCTATATTAATCCTCTTTTATCAAGGTTGATCAATTATACTGAGGTTGCTTTAACCTAATCCCCCCCTCCCGTCTTCTCCACAGTAAGATGGTTAAAGTCTTGGGTCCTTATAAACGGAACCCACACAAAATCAAGCTAGGCAAATACTGACAAAACCCAAATCCCTCCCCCTTCATAACTACAAAACAATCAGAGAACCGTACTGAAGATGTTTCAAGCTCTCATCTACAAATATTTGGAATTATGTATTTTGTGTCAAAGAATACTTACTTAAAACTTCTTCGCATGCTGAACAAAGGTCTGCGTTGCGCATGTACCGATCTCCTAATTCAGTGTCTTCGGCCGCGTGTGCAATGCGTGGTTGAGGGCAAATCTTCCTGTGCTTTTTTCCCAGATTTCTCCAGGTACCCATTTTGAGCTGGGTCAACTCTGGCTGAGCTTATAGGGTCACACCATTGACCCCCGTTCCAAACCAAATAACCAACGAAACCAGGAATTGAACCCCTGACCTCTTGATTTCAAGTCTGGAGCACTAACCACTCGGCTAGGACGGCTGTGTCAAAGAATGGTCACGGATAAAACAGCAACAGCGCTTTTTTTTCGCTCCAACCAAATCATATAGAAGAAATGTTTGTGAAAAACTGCTTAAGGGCAACTCAGTCCCAAATTAGAACTTTCATTTTCCTGATTATGGGTCAAAATCTATTGGCAGGCAGCCAACAAGGGGGCAACAAACATTTTTTTTATGTTTTTTCCTGATTTTGCTCTATTTCATTTGGTTTCCTAATAATTACTTTATAGTCCCAAATTTCCCGGGGGGCATTGTGCCCCCCCCCGCGGGACCGCCGCGCCCCGGCCCGCCCCCCGGAGGCTGGGTAAGCCCCCCTACCGCCCCAATCGAGAGGCTTCCCCCAAATAAATCTAAAAAATCAATTTCCTGTCTTACAGTCAAAACAGGATTTCACTGTTTCACAAAACAGGATTTCACTGACTGTGAACACACAGTCAAAAACAAGATTTTGAAACATACATGTCGAAAGGCGTGCGTGTAACTGAACCCTCATTCATTTGAGTCGTCGTTCAACTCAACCTTCGTTCAACTCAACCAATGCATATTTAAACCCCTGTTTAACTCATTCCTCATTCAACGCTACCCCATTTAAATCAATTTTGTACAATTCAGTCCTCATTCAACTCAGGGCCTCTCAAAGATAACTTTTTGAATTGTCATTTTCATTGTATTTTGTACCTAATTAATGAATATTTTATATGAAAAGATGTTTTGATCACTGGGATAATTTGAGTGTTGTGCCTCTTTGCTATTTGGATTTTTTGTAGTGGCTGTTTTTTAAGGAACAAGAAAAATTTAGCTATAAGAGATTTTAACCCAGAAAAGGTTAACATAGAATAAAAGAAATAAACTGAAACTACCGCTTAGCTGCTTAAGGGTATCAAAACCCTTGAGTGAACCCTTTTACTTTTTGAAATTATAATAGTGGATTGTGATAGGTTCAGTGTTGGATATAATCTCCGACACTGCACCATATTTCAATTCGGTGGCGAAGGACGGAATTACGACAGGGGAAAGTTTTCGCAGCGCGCAGCTGATCGATCGATGTTTGTTCTATTTTTGGTAGTTTTATAAAACTTTCGAAAACTAAATTTGACGAGAGATCAAGGACTGGTTAGAGGTCTTTACCCCCCCCGGAAAATAAACCCCGCCGAAAATACCTCCCCCTTCGGAAAATCCCCCCCCCCTCGTCCCATGGTAACCTAAAGTTAAAAAACACGTTTTGAAGAAAACTGCCTAGTGAAAAAAATTTTCGTCTGACACTGATTCACGAATGATAACTATTATTTCGGTTTATGTAAAAAAAAAGTTTATTGCAAAAAGAAATTTATGGTGATATCGAAAAAAGCCTAAAACTCCTCGAAAATGGCATCAGATCAAAATTAAAAGCGTACCATTGGAATCATCATGGTCGGAAGCCTCTCACAGGGAAACTAAAGTTTCCCTCCTTGAACAACAAGAAAAATCGCTTTTTTGCATCGGTAGCACTGATCTGTCTCCCTTTTTTTCTGTTTTTTTTTTATTTTTTTTCCAGGCCTAGTGGGTTACCAGAACATCATAGAGAGATACTTAATAGCTCATTCAAACGCTATTTCTTATATCTACGTGCTTTTTTATAAAATCCGCCATCTGCAAGTGCCATATGGCACTAAAATGGCGCTTTGTGCCATTTCTCAAGCAGTGGCACTAGCAGGCTACCAGAACATCGTAGAAAAATTTTTTATAGCTCGTGTAAAAGATATTGCTCATATCTACGTTCTCTCTAGAAATTCCAGCATCTACAATTTCCAAATGGCACTAAAAACGGCACTTTCTGTACCATGTCTCAAGTGGAAAAGCTGAGGCTATTGGGCTAGCAGAACTTATAAAATTTATGTTTAATGGCTCGTTTGAAAGCTATTGCTCATATCAACGCGCTTTTTTGATCAATTCTACCATTAGTAAGTGCGACGTAGCACTGAAAATAGCACTTCTGGTGCCACTTCATAAGTGGAAAAGCTCTGAAGTACAAAACAGGTACTATTGTGATAGTTATGTTCCAAAACCCTTAACTGGAGGTTTACAAAAACCCTTCCTGCACTCTCCCCCTTGCAACCCCCTTAGTAAGTTTCATAAATCGTCTGCTTACCAGTAAGCTACTGAAACACTAGCAGGCTACCACACCATCGTAGATAGATGTTTAATGGCTCAATTATAAGCTATTGCTTATATTTACTGGGTTTATGCAAATTCTACCATCTATTATATCTCACTGTTTATATTATGAACTAGTTTCTTGGTATAATTTGAAATTATTTATTGGTCAGGTTTGAAGCACTTGCTGAAACCTAGTAAACAGCTAACCAATGTTAAAAAAACCACAGTATTAAAAGTTAAAAAACATTAAAACGGTCTTTTTTTTCTTCTATTTTCCAGGCCTAGCGGGTTACTAGATCACCATAGAGAGATGCTTAAGAGCTCATTCAAAATCTATTTCTCATATGTACGTAATTTATATAAATTCCGCCATCCGCGAGTGCCATATGGCATGAAAAAGGCACTTTTTATGCCATTTCTCAAGGGTTGGGTCTAGTGGGCAACCAGAACATCGTAGAGATTTTTAATAGCTCATATAAAAAATATTGCTCATATTTACGTTCTTGCTATAAATTCCACCATCTGCAAGTTTCAGATGGCACTAAAACTGGCAATTTTTGTGCCATGTCTCAAGTGGAAAAGCTGGGGCTAGTGGTCTACCAGAACTTCTTAGAGTGATGTTTAAGGACTCATTTGAAAACGTTTGCTCATATTTACGTGCTTTTATCAATTTGTAAGTAAAATATAGCACTGAAAACAACACTTTTGGTGCCATTTTGTAAGTGGAAAATCTCGGAAGTATAAAACAGTATAATTGTAATAATTATGATCCAAAACCCTTAACTAGAGGTTTGCAAGAACACCTCCAAAATGTTCCTCCTCCAGCCCCCCTTAATAAGCTACGCTATTAAAGTCCTACAAACACCAATATGTTAAATTAGATTATTAAAAGCGTGGTTCTGTTAGTACAGGGCTGGACTTTAAATTAGATTATCATTCGTTCGACTCCTCCTAGGATTTTTTTTTTCAATCATGGTTTGTCCCTTCTTATTATTAATTTTTAGTTAATATATAAGAACCACTCACATATACACCCCCTCCAAACCCTCTTAGTAAGTTTCATAAATCCCCTACAAATCTTAAAAGTAAAAGATTATTGCGAAAACAAATAAACTAAAACTAAAAACTTTTCAACTAAAAATTTACCAAAAATTGAGTTTGAATGATCAAAAGTTTTGAATTAAACCTTCAAACTTCACTATGCGATGAAGCCTGTGTGCTAGTTCTAATGGCGGTAATTGAGGGGAAGGTACGTCCTTGCCCTCTTTTTTTTTTGCTCCTTCATATTTTTTTAAAACAAATTTTTTTTATAATTACAGTGAAAAAGGCACTGTTTTCTTGCGCCCAGCGGGGGGGCGGGGCCCACGGAAAGTGCAATTTTTGGGAATGTGCTATCAAGTCAAATTTATAAAGCGATTAGGCATAAATATAAGCTTTTAAATGCACCCTTAAACAGCTCCATAAGTTTTCAATTGAAATTAAGGAATGACATTAAAACTTAAAACGAACAGAAAATATTCCGTATAAATAAAACATAACATGGCAGGGTTGTTTCTACATTCAATTTGAATCAAAATTGTGCAAAGATTAATCTAAAAACACAGTTTTTCCAAGGGAAGTAAAGAGCGAAGTTGAAACTTAAAACGGATAAAAATTATTGCTTCACAGTCTATCTAATATATATCAATTAAACTAGTACAAATAAAAAAACTACTTATGTTTCCCAGTGTTTTTAGGATTATAGAAAACTAGCGTTCTACTGAAAACACAAAATAATATAGGAGTTTTGGCACAGAAAAAGTAAACCAATTAAAGACTCATTTTACAGAATTAATTAAAAAAAACGAAGTTTTTCCGAGGGAAGTAGAGAGCGAAGTTGAAACTTAAAACGGACAAAAATTATTACTTCACAGCCTATCTAATATATATCAATAAAACTAATACTGATAAACAAACTAATTATATTTCCCTATATTTCTAGGATTATTGAAAACTAGCGCTTTACTAAAAACACAAAAGTCAAGTATAAGAAACAGGAATATTGGTTTTGGAGACAAAAGTGAGAATGTAGCCTGACGACAATAAACTAATCTGTAATGCTTTCCGTATCTTACACCAGTTGTGACACCAATAACTCTAAGTATACAATTAAAATTATCTTAAAAACATAAGCGTGAAATTAAATATTTTTTTAATAACCACAAAGTCATTGAAGAGCACAAAGTCAAATATAGTCACAATAACCACAAAGTCAAAGTCACAATAACCACAAAGTCAGAATAACCACAAAGTCAAAGTCACGTAAATATTGGATTGATTCAGGTTGTATTTTGGTCTTGCCAGCTATAATACCAAGGGTGAGTAATATACAATCTTAGATTGTAATAAATATGCTTTAGTATCACTTGAAATGAGGATCAAATAAGACATAATATGAACTATGGAAATCTGGTTATTTCTCTCTACACAACAGTGAATTTCAAGCTATGAGACAAATTCTAAAGCTAATCTATAGTCCTAATACTATCAAGATGGTTTTACTTCGAGCTTGTCTACAAACTAATCATGACTTGTCCTTTTCAGAACAAAAACCAGAGCCAGTCATTTAACTGAGCAATTGTGCAGAAGTTATACCATATTAAACAACAATAAAATAAAACAACAATCCTAAAATTTATTGTTGCTTTATCTTAAAAGGGATTGATCCTAGGAGGGATTGATAGCATTTTTATTCTGTAAAAAGTGTCTTTAAATGATTTGCTTTTACTATGGCAGATATCTTTTATTCTTTTGCTTTGTCAGTAAAGCACTAGTTTTCTATAATTCTAGAACCACAATGAAACGTAATTAGTTTGCCTATCTGTATTAGTTTTATTGATATATATTAGATATGCTGTGAAGTAATAATTTTTGTCCGTATTAAGTTTCAACTTTGCTCTTTACTTCCCTCGTAAAAACTTTGTTTTTTTTTAAATTAATCTTTGTTCGTTTTTGATTAAAATGTAATGTAAAAACAACGCTGCCATGATCTTTTTTATTTATACGGAGTAATGTATGTTAGTTTTAAGTTTTAATGTCACTTCTTAGTTTCAGTTGAAGACTTTTTTAAATTTAATTTACCGATCTAGGGAAGATAAGACACCTCTAGAAAATACTGCAGACAACCTTGAGAGCTACGAAAAACTTCCAGTATATAACATAAAGCTCATTGTCCAAACTTCACTAAATAATACATGTTTTTCAGGAACATTTGTTTTTCGATGAAAAAAAAACTGCTTTTACTCGACCGACTTTGCCTGAAAAAGCCAAAACGAACTCGCCTACTGACTAGCAGAAACTAGAAGGCTACTGTAACAAAAGAGAGCTGTTTAAGGGTTCATTTAAAAGCTTATATTTATACCTAATCATTTTTTATAAATTTGACTTCATAGCGCATTCCCATAAAGTGCAATATCGGTTGTTTCACCCTTTTTTTTCAAATGAAAAATGTGCCTTTTCCAATGAAATGACCAAAAAAAGCTGTTTTTCAAAACTTAGGCAGGAGAAAAAATAAGGGGGCTAGGACGTTCGTTGCCCTCAATTACTGCCATTAAAACTAGCACACAGGCTTCATTGCAGAGTGAAGTTTGGAGGTTCAGTTCAAAACTGTTGATCATTCAAACTAAATTTTGGTTGATTTCTAGTTGAAAAGTTTTTAGTTTTAGTTAATTTGTTTTCGCAATAATCTTTTACTTGTAAGATGATTAGCCGATTTATCAAACTTACTAAGAGGGTCTGGAGGGGTAGTATATGCGAGGGTTCTTATAAACCTCCAGTTAAAGGCTTTACACCAAAATTATTGCAATGGTACCGTTTTACGCTTCCAAACTCTTCCACTTAAGAAGTGGCACCTAAAGTGCCGTTTTGGTGCTATATGGCACTTATGGATGGTAAAATTGATAAAAAGCACATAGATATGAGTAATTGGTATAACATAAGCCTTCTCGGGATATGCTTTAAAAACGAGTGCATCACATTTGCAAAAATTGTGGTTTAAATTAAAATTAATAAAAAGCCGGTAAAAACAATTATTGAAAAAAAAAAAAAATCCAAGCTGAAATCGAACACATGATAATATAATTTTAATTCCAGCGCTGTACAAAAATATCCACACCTCAGATAATGTAATTTGATATATTAGTGTTTGTAGGACTTTAATTGCATAGCTTATTAAGGGGGCCTGGAGTAGGAACATGCGGGAGGTGTTCTTGCAAACCTCTAGTTAAGAATTTTGGATCATAATTATTACAATGAAACCGTTTTATACTTCCAAGATTTTCCACTTAAGAAATGGCACCAAAAGTGTTGTTTTCAGTGTTCACTTACGAATGGTAGAATTTATAAAAAACGCGTATATAAGAGCAAAAGTTTTCAACCGATACATTAAACATCAATCTAAAAAAGTTCTGTTAGCCCACGAGCCCCAGCTTTTCCACTTGAGACATGGGACTAAAGGTGCCATTTTTAGTGTCATCTAAAAATTGCAGATGGTGAAATTTATTGGAAGAACGTAGATATGAGCAATATTTTTTATATGAGCTATCAAAAATCCATCTAAGATGGATTCCCACCCCATCTAAGATGGTAGCCTGCTATTCCCAACCCTTGAGAAACGGCATAAAAATTGCCTTTTTTCGTGCCACATTACACTTGTAGATGGCGAAATTAATATAAACCAAGCACATATGAGAAATAGATTTTGAATGAGCTCTTAAGCATCTCTCTATGATGTTCTGGTAACCCGCTAAGCCTGAAAAAAAACAAGAAGACCGTTTTAACTTTTTTTAACTACTAGTTACTATGTAATGTGGTTCGCTGTTTACTAGGTTACAGAAAATGATTCAACCGTGGCAATAAGTTCATTGCTAATTCTCCCCAGAATCTAGTTCGTATTGGAATCCGTATAATCTAATAGACGGTAGAATTTGTAAAAAACTAATAAATATAAGCAGTAACTTTTAATTGAGCCATTAAACATATATCTACGATGGTGTTGTAGCCTGCTAGTGTTCCAGTAGCTTACTGATGAGCAGAAGATTTACGAAATTTACTAAGGGAGCTGGGAGGGGGTGTACGGGAGGAGTTCTTGTAAGCCTCCATTTAAGGGTTCTGGAACATATCTATTACAATAGTACCTGTTTTGAACTTCAGAGTTTTTCCACTTAAGAAGTGGCACCAAGTGTTGTTTTCAGTGCTATATCACAATTACGAATGTTAGAATTGATAAAAAAAAAAAAAAAAACACATAGATATGAGCAATAACTTCAAATAAGCCATTAAACATAACTCTTATTAGTTCTGCTAGCCCAATAGCCCCAGCTTTTCCACTTGAGACATTGCATCAAAAGTGCCATTTGGAACTTGCAGATGGTGGACTTTATATAAATAACGAAGATATAAATCATATCTTTTACATGAGTTATAAAAAATCTATCAACGATATTTTGGTAGCCTGTAATCGACACTCATTGAGAAACGACACAAACAGTGTAATTTTAGTATCATGTGGCAGTTACAGATGGTGGAAGGCATAAAAAGCAAGTATATATTAGAAATATCTTTTGAATGAGACATTAAGCATCTCTCTATGATTTTCTGGTAACCCGCTAGGCCTGGCAAAAAAAAAGGGAGACAGATCAGTCCTACCGATGCAAAAATATCTGATTTTTCTTGTTTTTCAAGGAGGGGGACTGTAAGGTTTTTGACCATGCTGATTCCAATGGTATGCTTTTAATTTTGATCTGACGTAATTTTTGAGGGGTTTCAGCAAGGGTGCCGGCAGACATTTTCCAGGGGGGAGGGCAGACGCCAAAACAGTAGTGGTGGTTCGGTGACAGTTTAGATGGTTTACGGCACCAAAATACGACTTTACCCCGAAGAGGATGAATTTGAAATACATTTAAAATCTTGAGAAGCTAATTGATTTAAAAGTATCAACAACTATATTTTAGGCTATATTTTGCAAAAGAAGTAATGCCACAGGGTGGTAGAACTGGATTCAACTAAGTGGATTCACATTATTGATAATGAAATGTTGCTATGTTGGGTGAGATGTAATTGCGCACCAGCTATAAGTAGGGGGTGTGAGTCATTGTTTAGGGGGGGGCTGGGTAGATTCCTTCAGAAGTACATTTTAATGGACAAACTGCTTACTCTTCATGAGGCTTCAGATAAAAGTTGAAAGCAGAAAGGGGGAGTAGGAATTAATTGAAATGTTTCTCTATACAGCTAATATGTTACATTCCCATATTTACCAGCACAGAGGTGGAAAAGGCAAGGCAGGTCATCTTCAGCCCCGCCATGAAATTTCTTTGGGGTGTCAAATACTGCTAGGAACTTAGTTTTTAGAAATTTTCAATGGTAATATTTTTCTTTTTCATTTATATGAAGTACTTCAATGTATTTAAAAAAAATATATGTAATGTGTTTATCAATAAGAAAATCCTATTGTAGAGGTTGTGATATGGTATCGATTGTCTATGGTATACTTTTCATTTCCATCTGCCATTTTCGAGGGATGATATGCTTGTCATTCAACAGGCTCTGTGGCCAAATTGAAAAAAATGTGGCATATTTTTTTTTATAAGATTTTTTCAACCTTACTTGATGCTTGAGAATGCTTAAACAAGCTACAATTACAGGCTACAATTCTTACCCCTCCCCATCGATTAAGAAAGATATCATGGAAAATAGAATATAAATCTAAAAAAAAATCTGATTATGTATTATTAGTAACCTCTTCGACGAGGAACGTTTTAGAGAACTTAAAATTTTAGGCTTTCGTCTTGAAGCTGTTAAACCATTTAAAATATAGGATACCCTCCCTCACCAAAAATGAGAAATATCCATGAACATAGAATGAAAATTTGAATAATTTGTTTCTGTGTATTTTCGTACCTTTTTCGACGACGAGAATTTTAGAGCGCTTATAATTTTAGGTATTATATATTCAATGTTTTATTTTCTTTGTTTCTTTTTCAGGTGCTGGGGATTAGTCTATTTGCCACTTATTTCCTATGATTTGAGTTATAGAAGGCTTCAATTAAACACAATCACAGGAAATAATAGCATAGACTACTAGGAACTACTAAATTTCACTGAACATAATCACTACTACTGGATATAATTCACTGCAAAATCTTCAAAGTTCGCTTCACAATAACAAGAATCAGCTCCACCTACTTTTTTTTAGACCTTTTTTAAGTAAATATTTAGAAAATTACATGTGTATGAACTTATTGGCTCCACAGGCACAGCGCTTGTACTGCTAAAAAGGGCTGTGTTTCTTTACGTCACCTTTCAATCTATGATGCAAGTTGCCGGGCATAAGTTTCTTATTTGGGTGATACTGTTCTAGAAGTTAAAATGGCCTGAAAATGGACAGACGTTTTTTTCCTATCCATTTTAAACTTATATTCCTAATTCCCTGGATCTAGGGACCCCGAAACACAATAGCTAATTAAAAAAAAAAATTTCTGTTCCCCCAAAGAAGGCCAAATTTTTTTTCTAAGCAGCTTGGAGCAATTTACCCAATTAAGTTCCTGGACAAGGGGGCAATAGTGTATAAAAAACGATTCAGGGCCGTGGGTCATCTAAAAATTCGCCAGAAATCTTAGTTTTGACTGGTTTTAAACTTATTATTAAAATTCCTTGTTACGAATATTATTTTGATAGTTTGAAAATTAATATCTTAATCATTTATGTTATTACGCCTTTAGGCTCCTCTATTTCATCATCCTTATTTAAGGAAAGGGAATTACAAGATTTCGGATAAAAATAAAACACCGACTAAAATATTAATAATATACAAGAAAAAAAACTGACTCGGTGGATTACCACTTAGTAAAACAGAGTTACGGGATTATTCGGTTGAGTACGACAGTTCATCTGTGACAACTAAGAAGGTGTAAATCTAACTCAGAAAACTCTGAAAGCGACCTAGATAATATACTGCCTTCCTTTAATGGGTACTTTCAACTATAGGGTAGAAGGTCTACCATTGACAAGTATATTCAACCTTGCTTAGACCAGAATCATGCACGGATTCTCAATTGTAATCTTCTGCTTTACAAAACTTGGATTTAAGTTTCTCCTCCTAAAATAAATCTTATTTACCGATTGACCTTTTTTTCTGTCCAATTTGTTTCTCAAGCTCACAAGTTTTTCGACTTTTGTAAGACGCTCTATACTCTCTTCACTTAAACAAACAGTGGAAATTCAAGCTTTTTCTTATACGAAAATTATTTTGCCGTATCTGACTTTAAAAAATCTTCCTTTTATAAAAAAAAGATTACTTATTTATAAAATTAAAAAAAACTTTAAAAACCTTATTTCAGTTTTGCCCTTAACCTGCAAAATTTAACTCGTGCAACATGCCGCCTTTTGAATTAACCATAGTTGACTTTTGAATTCTAAAATCGACCTACAGTGAAGTTCCTTTTCATTGCTACTGTTTGCTAGGTCGTTACATTACTACTGCTATTATTCGGACCTCTTCTTCAGAAAGTCAGACAAATTTTTCAAGGTATCTATAAGTCACCATAAATTGTTTCGGTTAATATTTGGGTCAGTGTTCTTACAAATAACAACATAATCGTTTGGGTTTTTCAGTTCGATGATGTTATTGGGAAGTGCCATAATATACTTTATGTAAGACCAGACATGTACTCAAAAATTTATTACAAAAGGTCCTACATTTCTAAAGGGATGAGGCAAGGGGGTGACAAGGCACTGATCCAAAGAAACATAATAATTTATAAACTATGCCTTAGACCTTAGATCCTCCTGTGCCTCCAGAGGTGATTACGGCATCCAAGAAGAGTCGCCAGGCATCTCTCATTACTGCGGCCGCCTAGACATATTCCCAGTCAGGTTGGATTGAGGTTTCCGAGGTCATCCCAGTAGCTGCGTCGTAGGGTATTTTTGGGGCGTCCTCTTCTTCTGGTACCAAGTGGCTGCCACTGAAGGACGAGTTACGGTAGTCGAGTTTCGGACATGCGGATCACATGACCAAAGTATCTCCACTTCCTATATTTGATCACTTTGGTTACCAGTGGCTGAGATGTCTTCTGTCGTATAGTAGTGTTTGTTACTTTTTGGAGCCAGTGGATATTTAGAATGCACTTTAGGTAAATGATTTAGAACTCGAGAAGTATCTTTTAAATTAATTTCTATATGTGCCAATTTTAAGAACCGTTGTAAAGAGTTGAAAGGAAGTTTCTGTTGAATAGTCTCAGCTGGAGTCGGAGAGTGCTTCTGACTGCGACAAATTTGAGAGCGTTTCCATGAAGATTCATTAACCTGGACTAGTCTTAACCTGAATTCTCGCTGACACGATCCTGAAATGTGGATGGTAATTCCTATGTATTTGAACTCTACGATTTTCTCTATCGTCTTGTTATTGCATCGTAGGTCGAGTAGAGATCCAGTGTTCACAATGCTTTTTGTTTTGTTTGTATTTATCTTAAGGCCAAAAGGATCGACAGCGTCCCTGACTTGGGTAAGGTCATGCTGGAGCTTTTCTTTGCAGGACTCTAAGAGGCTGATATCGTCAGCAAAATCAACATATCCAAGTCTCTTATTATCCATGTATACGACAAAAATCGATAAACTATACGACAATAAATAACTATTAGACTGAATTGTAAGAATGTGGAGATTTTAGGGGTCCTGTGAGGTTCCTTTAAGTTTGCCTATGTCCCAGAGTTAAACTTATAAGCAAATCAAAAGGCTAAAAGTAAAATATCATTTTTATAGCGTTATTTTAGGGAAATTGTGAAAATCCATGTTCTAAAAAAAAAAATAATTAGAATTATTGTGCTTGCATTTTAAACTTTTTTTTCTAAATAAATCTATAGTAGTAAAATAAATTTATACTACATAAATTTAAAGTATATATACTATATTAATTTATAGTAACTAAATAAACTTATAGACTGACGCTTAGTCTTTCTGACTAAATGTCAATCTATCACTGCCACTCCTAGTGGCTGATTTATCTGCTACGGCCAACGGCAAAATACTAAACTTTCTGTAATATTCAGGATCCATTTTTCAACACGAAACCTCTGGAGGGGGGGGGGGTCAACCATAATAAAGCAGCAGTCTAATATAGGGAATTCTAAAACAAACACAAATAGATAACATTAAAAGTTTGGTTTGGTTCCCCCATGTTTGGGGACCATTGAAAGTATTTATTCGACAAAAAAACTAACAACACATTCATGAAAACTAACAACATAACACAACAACACTGTTCAAGTCAGCTACAACTTATTTTTTACTTTTTCCATTATCAGTACACATTTATGGCTTTAATTCAGGTTATAATAAGCAATCTAAAGTTTAATCAGAAGTTTTGTACGAGTTCAACATAATCCATTTAATTCAAATTAATGAGAAAAAAAAAAACTATTTATGCTTCACTCTTGCAAGCTTTTCAGTGATTTCTATGGTTAATAGATTTTGAGGAAGGGTACTGACCCTTAATTGCGTCTCGGGCAAGTAAATTACTTGGTTTTAATTCTTTGGTGCGACAGGGGATGCTCCTCCCAAGTCTTATTTTCAGCCCTTACCGTCAATGCATTTACGTTTTCTTTTAGGAATATGTCAATCCTTCATTGAATTAAATAAATAAAAACTTTCTTCAATTCAAAGTAAGGAGCAACATTAAAAATGATAACGAAAAGAACTTGTTCCATATATTCAGGGGGCTGACTCCGTCTCAGTCCCTTGCTCTTCACATTCAAGTTTCAGTATTTTTAAAAAACCGTCTGATTCTAATCGGACTTGTATAGAAATGAGTAATTATGTTTCATGAGTCGTTCTTCAGGAACTGGGACAGACGGTCAAATTTTAGCGTAAAAAGCGAAGTATTTAGGAGGTAGCAGACTGTATCATATACAGAATAATTTCTGTTCTTTTGTTTTGATATTCCTCCTTATTTTCCGTTGAAAAACTTGTCTTTTGTTTTTTTAATGTCTGATCCTTTCTTCAAATAATGTCGGGAAATCCGCTTCCCTCCTCCTCCGTGGAAAATAAATTTTTCATAAAGAAAAATTCCGAGTCCGTTGATTTTTGAACTTGATCAACTTTTTGGAAGTGATGAAAGACTTGAGAGCCAAGCCATGGTTAAGTAGAGTGAAGCCAAGACAGATAGTTGCTGTAAGATGGAAAGCTGGCACAACTTTTTCAAAGTTGTATAGAAATGAGTAATTTCACTTGCTTATGATTTATAGTCTATCATCCATCTTAGGGCTGAACTAAGGTAGACGGACATAGAGTAAGGATAACTCAAATAATATATAAGTTTTTTGAGTTATTTGAGAGCAATTGGAGATAAAAAAGATGACTTAAAGATAAAATGAAATTTTTCTTAGAACCCAACAAGAACTCAAAGAACAAAGGATTGAGCGGCTAACTGACACACACTTGAGCTATTGCCTTTCATCTGTTAAGAAGATCATTATTGCCAGTCATAGAATGGAGATCTACAACGGCAGTTTGAATGAGTGCTGTCTAGTGGCATATCCTATATGTTCAATAGATCTGGTTGCATTAAGGTGTTAGTCTACAAACACTAAGACTTCATAGTTCCAATCAAAAGCCTGTGCATGTGGTTGTTATTAGCACACAGATCAATTTTATGTTGATACCACTGTTGATGCCAAAAGAAATCGTACGGAAGACAATCAAATCTTGTATTTTCTATATTCCATGTGATATTCTAATCTGATATTCTATACTTCATGGTCGATGTAATAATTTCAGAACTTACAAAGGTTCTGAGAAAACTACGTGGTGATCATGGGTACACACATAGCATTAGATATAGTATGTGTATTATCTGTCAAGGAGTTGACCAAAGAGTTAGAACTAGGCATTGCAAAATCTTACCCATCGTAAAAAGCCAGAATGCGAGTTGAAAGCTCTTGTTTATATTACATGAAATATAAACACATAGCTCTGATAATTTTGGAGACCCCACTGCCTTTTCATGACAATAAATAAAAGTTCAAATAGGGATAAAATCCTTTTAATAGACAGTGATAAATTTCAAAAAAATACTAGATATTTTGGTCACATATGCAGTTACCGTAATCAGTAGTAAAACTCAGTTATGACGGTCACTGACTGTGACCAAAATATCTAGTATTTTTGTGAAATTTATCACTGTTTGTGAAACTTATCAATGTCTATTAAAAGGATTTTATCCCCATTTGAACTTTTATTTAACACGGAGCTCAAAGTAATGATTGTTTTCAGTAAAGCACAAATTATATTCTGGTTTTTAGAAGGCATGAGCATGAAAAGTGGGGGGAGGGTCCCATGTCGAGGTAGCATGGTCATTTATTTTTGAAAAAAAAACAAGTTTGTAACTTTTTTGTAAATTTTTCCCCGAGGTGTATGTTTCAAACAAATAGATTAAAAAAAAATATTGTCAAATTTTCGGGAGTCACCTCTCAATTAAAATTCGGTGTCCACTTGGCCGGCTAAACAATACAGAAAGTTTCAAGCTGATCCAGACAATAGACTTTTTAGTTGCAATTGTAAAACAGCGTTTACATGAATTCTGTAGTTAAACATTATTTTGTTGTCAAGAAAGAAAGAAAAAACTTTTGTGCCTAAAAATGTGACCTTGGATTCACTAAAACATTACCTGAAGTAACCTAGCGTCTGAAGTAATTAAATGTACTAGCTTTTTGAGCTAGAAAGAGCTTTGAGCTAGCATCATTTTTTGAGCTTAATAGATTTAGTAATATAGTAACTAGTCTCACCAAAGATCCGACATCTAAGATTGAGAATATTCAAAAAGGGGATTTCAAAATTACTCTTGGTTCTTCCTTCACTGCTTGTAAGGACTCAGTTCAACTCAGCTTAACCTGACTTCCTTGTGAATGAGACGACAAAAATTTACCAAAAACCTTAAACTGAACTGTCTGATATCCGACTTTTGCTTTTACCTCCTTCTCCCCCAGTAGTATATATAAAGTGAAATTCAATGATGTAACAAGACTCAATTGTTGTAAACAACGATTACAGTGGGACACGGATAGTCGAATATCTAGTCAAATTAATTTACAACACCTTCCACTCACACCATCTTAAGGATAGTGTATTAGTTAAGACCGATTTGATATTTCTAAATTTTTTCTTGGAGCAATAAACTGCCTAGTGTTTTAAATGAATGAGAAAACAACGTCAAAAAAGAAATTATCAAAAGAACAAGTTTTTAAGTCAGAAAAAAATACAAAGGAAATTGGCAAATATAATATGGCTCGTATATGTAGTAATTTCACAATATAATTGACTATTAACGCTTTATTTTGATAGGACTACATTTTTTCTTAGTCTTCAAACCATTTGAAGATAAAGCCTTTTGATGTTTTTGAACCTAATTTATTTACAAACTAATACTTTTCATTTCCTTTTTTTGTGCGCTAAGGTAAGAACCTTGCTTTTTTTGTTACCACAGGACCTTGCTTTTTTGTTAAACGGTTGGATAATTCAAAATCCTAATAATCATGGGTTTTGAAAACTGACAAATTCTATTTGAGTAGAAATTACCCATTTAAGAAGATATTTTACCAGGCCCTAGAAACTAGGCGGGAAAATAGGCCCTAGGCAACAGGAAAATGGGCACTTGCTCTGTTTGTGTACTTTTATAAATGCAAGAGTTCTTGGATAAAGATCCAGCCTTACTTGTCAAAGAATCGGAAAAACCAGAAATTTTCATTGATAGAAATAGCAAAGCATTAGTTCAGATCTGAGAATTAGCTAGCATGCAACCGCTTTTATTCTTAAACGTCTATTTCAACTTCTGTCAACGAGAATCACTATTCCATCCAAAGTTTTTATTGTAAACTATTCACTATCGGACTTCTTCCTAGAATGGGTTGCTAGGTGATATTTCAGGGCCGACATTGCTGAGAATGCTCTCTTGCAAAGATTACATTTGAATGGTGTCTCACCTGTATGCACAACTTGATGCGTCTTCAAATGGCTTGGTGAAGGAAAGCATTTCTTACATATGTCACATTAAAATGGACTCTCACCTGTATGCACTATTTGGTGCATGTTCAAATGACTTTGTGAAGGAAAGCATTTCTTACATATTTCACATTTTAATGACCTCTAACCTGTATGCACTATTCGATGCTTGTTCAAATTGCTTTGTGAAGGAAAGCATTTCTTACATATATCACATTCAAATGGACTCTCACCTGTATGAATTATTTGGTGCCTGTTCAAACCGTTTGATAGAGAAAAGCATTTCTTACACATCTCACATTCAAATGAGCTCTCACCTGTATGCACTATTTGATGCTGTTTCAAATGGCTTGGTGAACGAAAGCATTTCTTACATATCTCACATTCAAATGGTCTCTCACCTGTATGCACAATTTGGTGCTTTTTCAAATGGCTTGATGAATTAAAGCATTTCTTACATGTCTAACATTTAAATGGGCTCTAACCTTTATGCATTATTTGGTGCTGTTTCAAATTGCTTGATGAAGAAAAGCATTTCTTACATTTTTCACAATCAAATGGTCTCTCACCTGTATGCACTATTTGATGATGGTTCAAATGGCTTGGTGAACGAAAGCATTTCTTACCTATATCACATTCAAATGGACTCTCACAAGTATGCACTATGTGATGCTTTTTCAAATTTCTTTATGAATGAAAGCATTTCTTACATCTCTCACAGTTAAATGTGCTCTCACCTTTATGCATTATTTGGTGCTGTTTCAAATTGTTTGATGAAGAAAAGCATTTCTTACATGTTTCACTCTCAAATGGTCTCTCACCTGTATGCACAATTCGATGCTGGTTCAAATGGCTAGGTGAACGAAAGCATTTCTTACGTATCTCACATTCAAATGGCCTCTCACCTGAATGAACAATTTGGTGCTGTTTCAAATGGCTTGTTGAAGAAAAGCATTTCTTACAGGTCTCTCATTCAATTGGGCTCTCACCTTTATGCATTATTTGGAGCTGTTTCAAATTGCTTGATGAAGAAAAGCATTTCTTACATGTTTCACACTCAAATGGTCTCTCACCTGTATGCACAATTTGATGCTTTTTCAAAATGCGTGGAGATGAAAAGCATTTCTTACATAGATTACATTCATATATCTTTTTTTCTGTGTGTATACTTTTATGTCTTTCTAATTTCCTATTCTTTTTACTGAGCAAGTATGTTTTTTGATCGTCTAAACTTTTTTCATGAGATTCCAATTTTAATGAGTAGTTTTAATTTTAATTAGAGTAGCCGCTTGCTGACGAATTCTGTGAAACGACTAGCGATTCATTTTCCGGTAGGTCTAGTTCAGATGTGTTTGGTAAAATGCGACCTTGTAACCCTAGATGTTGTCTCATATCACCAATAGATTCTCTTAAACAAATGCCACACCTCCTTGTCCCTCTCATTTGGTGTTCCATGAAATGAACAACAAAACTGCTGTATTCACGAACTACTGCGGGGCAAATATCACACTCTATTGGTGAAAGCTCTTCACAACCAGTGTCAATGTGAAGATCTAAAATCAAAAGGGATTTCTCTGCTTTTCCACAGGAGCCGCATCGCCAGATTCCCACTGTAAGTTCTTCAATAGCCTTCTCTGTCAGTTTTTTCACCATAACGATTGGTTTTGGGCCTAAGAGTATTGGATGACTCACACCTTCAGAGCTGCACAAAGTAGAATGCATCACCCCTATAGTGAAAAAAAAAGAATTAAATTTCTTTAATTAAATTAATAAAATAAGAAAACAAAGAAATTGGCATTACAACAATTAGGGCCCGAACAATGTGGGGGTCTGAGACATTATCGGCTTACGGGAAATAAATATTGAGTCATATATTTGCAACTTATTCAGAAGATCGCACCAGATTTTCCTCAGGTAATTTTGCTTGTCCAGTCCTTGGGAACAGAGCAATCAGCTAAGTTTGATTGTGGTGATAGAATAGCAGCACTTGTCATTAACATTTGATAACATGCTTGCAGCTTCAGCAAGTGAGGAAGAAGAGTCAGCAGATAATATTGATCAGCAACTGGGAAGGTACATGAGTGAGGCTGTCATTGACTGGAAAAAAGCTGGCAAAAGAACAGCAGTCGTTTCGAGAAACTGGAAAAACTTGCTCAAAAGTATCTCTGCTGTCTGACATACAGACTAAAAATTTATTTGGTTTAATTGTTTTTCTAAATCTTTTCTAAATAAATCTTTTTTGCATTATCTGGAATCCACAGTGAATTATTGAGGCTGTTCTTTGGATTGTAATCGGGGAGAAACACGTTAGGATTCATGTGGTCAGATAATACAGAGTTTAAACTGTAGAAAAGTTTTTTTTTTTTCAAAGGAAATTTATCGGCAAATTATATAGGTAATCCATATCGGTCGGGCTCTAATAACAAATGTAAGTGAAAGTAAAATAATCAAAAAGTATTAAAAGATTGGGATCTACATTGTCTTACACTGGTTCTATTCAGTTGCTTTAATTATAAAATAAAAAAAAAAACTTTAAATTAGTTCAATTTCAAAGGATAATTAGATTAGGAATGATAAAAATTATCTTTGTCAGCTTCAGAACTTAACGTCTATCTTTCTCCATATCATTCGAGAATATTTTTGTATGATTTATGATTTAAGTAATATTAAACTGAACGACGAAAGGTACACTCCGTGGGTATACCAAAGCATAAGCAGGCAGTGGGGAGTCGGGGGAGTCAGTTATAAGAAAGACTTAAAAATGTGGTATATTTAATTTTCTGAGTCTACTAGAGTACTACTACTAACATCTCAACGCAGGCCAAAACAGCCTGAGGCCAACACAGCTGTGTTGCCTGAGGCCAACAGCTACATAGGCTCCTCCTTCATCTCAATCTCTTCAAAGCCTCCCTCTTTACAGCCTCACAGGAAGTTCCCATTTCCTTTAATTTTTTCTGTCAAGTTTGTATGACAGTTTTACTTAAAAAATAAAATTTTGAGAGTTATTCCCATGGGCATGCAATACCTCTGACAACCCATGTTCAGTGATGTGGTGTACATCCCCCCCATCCTTTTCCAACACACTGCGGTCTCGTGTGATAAAAATCGTCTAAGGAGAGAGCAATAACTGCCAGATGAGCTTTTAACCACACATGAGCTGAAAATGGGAGCAAAAACAAGAACCGCATATGAGTGTTGGTTTTGTCCTTCTTTCATTTATTTTCTCTTTTATCTTTCATTTCAATTTTGTCTTTCTTCTTTTTTGATGTCTTTGTATTCCCTTAAAACAGTCTTCATTTTTATCCCATAGTTGTAACTTAAATAGTCTTGAACTACTCCAAACGAAAATGGCTTCAACTATTCCTGTTCAGAAATAGAATTAAAAGTGAAGTTATTTCTTTTAGCTACGCCATGTTCGGGAGAAAATTGGCGTTACGCAGAAAATTTTTCAAAAACCGGCAAAGTAAAAAAATAAAATCCACCTCTACTTTGCTAATGTAACTTTCTAGTTACTTAAAAAGAAAGTTTTTAGATTAATGTTGAGAGGCTCAAGACCTAATTTTGTCTTACACTGTTTCAGTACTGTGCTTTTAAATTTCTTTGATGCACTTGCCTAGGAGCCGAAATGCAACCTAAGTCTTACTATAGACCTTATTCGTTTTTGAAGCGCCACCCTCGGAGAGAAAAAGAACTACTCGTGGCAGCCAGAAACAGAAAACGTTTCTTAATAGCCACCTCTACGGTAAAAAACATAGAAAATTAGAAAGACTTCGAAGAATATATGCAAGAAAAAAAAGATATTCAGGAAAAAAATCATATATGTGTGACGTATGTAATACATGCTTTTCTTTTCAAAGTAAGTTAGATGTGCACAGGAGAGTCCATACCGGTGAAAAACCATACAAATGTCATGTATGTAACAAATATTTTTCTCGATCTTCTCATTTAATTAGGCACCAAACAGTGCATACTGCTGGAAAACCGTTTAAATGTAATGTATGTAACAAATGCTTCTCTTTATCTAACAATCTCAATACCCACCAGATCGTGCATGGTGTTGGCTATCAAAATAAATGTAATGTAGTTAATCAATGTTTGTCTTGGTCTTTCCCTGGGCATAGCAACAAGCAAGTTACTAGTGGTCGACATACGTATAAGTGTAATGTATTTAACAAATGCTTTTCTCGATCTAGCCATTTAATTAGCCACCAAAAAGTGCATACAGGCGAAAAACCGTTTCAGTGCGACACATGTAAAGAATGCTTCTCTGAATCTGGTGCTTTGATTCAGCACCAGAGGGTGCATATTGGTGAAAAACTGTTTAAAAGTAATATATGTAACCATTATTGTTATCAATCCTCCCATTTAAAGAGGCACTAGAAAGTGCATAGAGGTGAAACATCCTACAAGTGTCATGTAGATAGCAAATGCTTTTCTCAACCAAGCAAATTAATTATGCACCAGAAAGTGATTATTGGTAAACATCTATTTAACTGTAATGTTTGTGAAAAGAGGTTTTCTTGAGCAGATGACTTAAAGACGAACAAATGAGTTCATCCTCTTGAGAAACAAATAATGTGATGTATGTAACCAGAGTTCTTCTTGTTTGGATGTGTTGAATGAACGTCAAAGAGTACAAATAGGTAACGAACCATTTTAGTGTGACGTATGTTTAAAATGCTTCTCTGTATCTAGCGCTTTTATTTAACAGCAGAGGGTGCATACTAGTAAAAAACCATTTAAATGTGATGTATGTACCAAATGCTTTTCTGAATCTGGCAGTTTGATTATGCACCAAAAGACGCATACTGGTTAAAAACCGTTTTAAAATTGATGTATTTGAGAAAACCTGTTCTACATCGTCATTGTTAGAGGCCTCAAAGCATGCATGTGATATATGCAAGAGAGCATTTTTTAAGTAAACCCTGAGTCTTTATATAACAATTTTCAGTATATTTTTCACTTTTTAAGTGTTGTTTATTCTATGGAATGCTAATTTTTATAAGCTAATTTTTGAGAAACCGTCCAAATGTTTAAATTTTACAGTTTTCTTTTCAGTTCCAAAAATTTGCTTTTTACATTAATTGTAGAAATGTATCCAAAAATATTAAGTTGAAACGCCAGTCCCAACTGTATAAGTTAAATGCTATTACTCGAATCTTGAAAAGGGGTACCTATATACCATTATCTATTGAAAAATATCAATTTTCGATTGTTGGTTATACTTATTTAAACTGTTCAGAAGTGTGTGCAGTTATTTAAATAAGTAAAATAATTCAAATCTAAACATTGTATTTCCTAGGATCGAATATTAAATATTATTTTCGTATAGGGGTAAAAAAAAGTCTACAGCGTCTTTCTTTGAAAAAAAGAAGTCAATTTTAAGACGTTTATTATGGTTGAGGGATGAGATGTCAACTGTGGGAAGCACCTGCTGTTTTTAATATAGTTTTTCTCTTGTGCTGAATTAGTTTTTGTATTTCTCATAGTTGCTGTTTTTTAAAGTTCATTTATTGATTCATTTCTCCAGGTGGTACATTTCGCTTTTGTCTTCTTGTTTATTTTTCTATTTGAGGAATACACCAAGGGAAAACACTAAGGTTGTTGACCTCATTGTTTTCCACTTATTACCACAATCAGCCACTGCCTGTTTGACTCGTTTCTGACTTGAGCAACAACTTGGTACAGTCAATTTTTTTGTTTCTAAAAGCTTTTTCTGCTCTTGCGTATATTTACAACTCCATTTCTGTAACCTTTCTAATGAGCAAATTTTTTAATTGGTTTCTGTGTGATAAAAAGCAGATTTTGAGATTGAAAGGACATCTGTTTTATTAATTTGTATGTTTTCGTTTACCTGTCATCAGTAACATGCATATTTAGAAACATGATCGTAGCCAGGGCTTTGATTCAGGAGAATATCAGCTAGTCTGGAGATAGTTTTTACTATGTAAAAGGCTTTACGCCAACAACTATGTTTTGGCTATATTGATCTGAATTAAAGCTCTTCACAACAGTAAGGTGCAAATGACGTCCAACTCTTTAGAAGGGACAAGGGAGGGGGGGGGGGCGTTAGTCTTTATCCTGTTTGTGATTTCCAGCATTCAAAACAAGAGATAAAAACGAGGAATTTGGTTATTTCCGGTCTTCACAATTTTTTTAGTTATCTTCTCTTGTTTTACTGCAGCCTTTTACTTTTCTTTCAAAAACAACATTTCTAGAAAAGCTTGTTTTAAAATTAATCTATGTTCTTTTTTTAAAGATTTTTGTTGCTTAATTAAACTTTTTGTTAGTTTCTCTCTTGGGTAATTTAGATATTTGCTGATTATTTTTTTTTCTTACAAAATTTTTCAACAAATTTTAAAAGTAGTTTTACCCCCAAAGATATCCAATCAAAATTTTTAGATTGCCATTTCGTTCAACATTTTTAAAAGTTTTGAAAATTAGGTGTTTGAGGAGAATAACCCCCTCAGAGCCCTCAGGGCAGGGGTTGTAAGCTATACCCTGGGAACATATAAGATTTTTATAGATAGCGACGTTGTAGAAACTTAAAAAAGGGCTCATTCGATTGGAAATTAAAAGGGCTAGTGCCCTTTTTAATAGGCGAAAGTGATTGGAAGGCAACTAATACCCCTTCCACGCCTACGATTTCTCCAAACACATCCAATCAAAATTTTGAGATAGCCGTTTTGTTCAGCATAGTTGATTTCCAGATAGAAAAAATGTTTTTCAGGAGGACACTCCCCCCAGAGCCCTCGGGGCAAGTGTTGAAAGTTATGCCCTGGGGGCATGTAAGGTTTTATAGAAAGGTTTGTCGTAGAAACTTTAAAAAAGGGCTCATTCGATTGGAAATACAAGAGGATGACAACCCCCCCCCATAACCCTCAGGGCAAGGCTTGTAAATTATGCCCTGGGGGAATATAAGGTTTTTATAGAAAGCGTTGTCGTAGAAACCTCAAAAAGGGCTCATTCGATTGGAAATTGAAATCACTAGTGATCTTTTTAAATGTTGAAAGTTATTGAAAGGCAAATAACACCCTTTCCACGCCACCCATTTATCCAAACATATCCAAATGAAAATTTTGAGATAGCCATTTTGTTCAAAGTAGTTGTAAGGTCCAGAAACTCTGTCTTTGAGGATGACACTCCCCACACAGCCCTCAGGGCAAGGGTTGTAAGTTATGCCCTGGGGGCATATTAGGTTTTTAAAGATAGCGTTGTCGTAAAAACTTCAAAAAGGGCTTACTCAATTTGAAATTGAAAGGGCTAGAGCCATTTTTAAAAGTCAAAATTTTTGGAGGGCAACTAAACCCCCTATCACACCCACTATTTCCCGAGACACAGTGAAAGCTTTGTCGTAGAAACTCGAAAAATCGCTCATTCGATTGGAAATTCAAAGGGCTAGTGCCCTTTTTAATAGTCGAAAGTGATTGGAAGGCAACTAACACCCCTTCCACGCCCACGATTTCCCCAAACACATCCAATCAAAATTTTGAGATAGCCATTTTGTTCAGCGTAGTTGATTTCCAGATAGAGAATATGTTTTTGAGGAGGACACTCCCCCAGAGCCCTCAGGGAAAGGGTTGAAAGTTATGCCCTGGGGCATATAATTTTTTATAGAAAGCTTTGTCGTAAAAAAATTAAAAAGGGATCATTCGATTCAAGATAATGACAACCCCCCCCCATAACCCTCAGGTCAAGGCGTGTAAATAATACCCCGGCGGACCGTAAGGTTGTTATAGAAAGTGTTGTCATGGAAACTTCAAAAAGAGTACAATCAATTGGAACTTGAAATAGCTAGTGATCTTTTTAATAGTTAAAAGTGATTGGAAGGCAAATAACACCCTTTTCGCGCCACCCATTTATTCAAACATATCCAATCAAAATTTTGAGATGGCCACTTTGTTCAAAGTAGTTGTAAGGTCCAGAAATTCTATCTTTGAGGATGAAACTCTCCCATAATTCCTCATGGCGAGGATTGTGAGTTATGCCCTGGGGGCATATAAGTTTTTATAGATACCGTTGTCGTAAAAACTTCAAAAAGGGCTCACTCAATTGGAAATTGAAAGGGCTAGAGCCATTTTTAAAAGTCAAAATTTTTGGAGGGCAACTAAACCCCCTATCACACCCACCATTTCCCGAGACACATTGAAAGCTTTGTCGTAGAAACTCGAAAATTGGCTAATTCGATTGGAAATTCAAAGGGCTAGTGCCCTCTTTAATAGTCGAAAGTGATTGAAGGGCAGCTGTCCCCCCTCTCACACCCACCTTTCCCCCAAACAAATCCAATCAAAATTTTTAGATAGCCATTTTGTTAAACGTATTTAAATGTTTTGGAAATTAGGTGTTTGAAGAGGATAACCCCCTCAGAGCCCCCAGGGCAAGGGTTGTAAGCTATGCCCTGGGGGCATACAAAAAAAGAGCACTAGAACTTTTAATTTCCGTTCCAATGAGTCCTCCCACGATATTCTAGGACCACTGGGTCGATACGATCACCCCGGGGGAAAAAAACAACAAAAAAACAAAAAAACAAATAAACACGCATCCGTGATCTTTCTTCTGGCAAAAAATGCAAAATTCCATATTTTTGTAGATAGGAGCTTGAAACCTCTATAGTAGGGTTCTCTGATACGCTGAATATGATGGTGCGATTTTCATTAAGGTTCTATAATTCTAGGGGGTCTTTCCCCCTATCTTGAAAATAGCCATTTTCTCAGGTGCGTAACTGTTAAGTGGCAGTACTAAACTTGATGAAAGTTATATATTTGAAATCAGCATTGGTATCAAAAACCCGTTTTCTAGAGTTTCGGTTACCATTGAGCCGGGTCGCTCCTTACTTACAGTTCGTTACCACGAACTGTTTGATAATATGTTTAATCTGTTTAAAAATGTTGAATATATCATTAATGGTAAAACAATTGAATCTATTTATTATGTTGGTATATCGAGAACCGTTAAAAGTCTATTAGAATTTTCTGATGATTATTCGAGAAGCGCAGCAACAAATATGTTTTGGTATAAAGATAAAACGCAAACAAATGATTCATTTACAGAAGAATGTGAGTTTGTAAGTACTTCTACAACTGCAAAAGCAGGTGAAAGTCCAACAATTAAAAAAAAGAAAAATGATAAATTTAATAGCGGTTTATTAAAAAGATATAATAAAACAAAAGAAAGTCATGTAGTTAGTATGTATTTACCATTATCAAGATTATTTGGATTTTGTCAAGACATTAATCGTGTATTTAGAGGTGTTACACATAAAATTGCGTTGAAAAGGAACAGTAACAATAACATGATTATAAAATAGGGTCCTCAAAACTTTAAAGTAGATTTAATGTATTTATCTTGGATTCTACCAGTATTAAATCCTGGTTTATTCATTAGAAATGAGTTAGAAGGTAAATTAGTTAAAAAGAGTTCATTTGAATTAAGATGGGAAGCGTGTAATACTTATAAAAGTGATAATAGAAATGACAAAGAATTGACATGGAGAGTCGTCAGTGGAAGATGCAATACAACTAAAATTGTTGTAGCATTACAGAAAACAGAAAAAAATAGTAATGCTTTACAACATAATATGATATTTGATCATATGAATATTGAAAAAATTGAAGTGAGAGTGAAGGGCTATAAATATCAGCAAGAAGAATGAAAATATGATTTTAGCATTGATAATGAAGATTATTCTAATGATTATCAAAGATTTTTACATTTAGGATACAAACATCGAAACGTTGATAGTGGAACTATTGTCAGCTATAATGACTTTAAAACAGTATATCCATTATTTTGTTTTGACGTTTCAAAAATGAACCTAATATTTATGCATCTGGATCAAATGTTGATATAGAAATTAAACTTTGTTAGATCAAGAGCCTGCTGATTCATACAACATTTACTGCGTTATATTTTCAGACGGAAAAGCAAACATGGATGTCACTGATCATTAATTATATGTTAACCTATAAATTATTTACGATTCAGAGAAGCTTTTTGATAAAATAATTTACAAATAAATGGAGAAGCTTTTAAGAGAAATAAAAATGGAAAATAAATACAATTGAACCATTAGGAGAGAAGACTTAGACGTTGGAATAGAAAACACAATTAAAGCAATGAAAAACGTTGTAACTAAATATGGTAATAAACTTGTTGTTATTATTAATTTTGAGGGTCAAATGGTTGATATCATTGCACCTAAGTGATTTGATTCTACATCAGCTTATCTTGATAAGAAATTTAAAAAAATAGAAAAAGAGAAAGGTATGATTTTAAAGGTTATTGAAAGAAAAAGGAAAGATACAAATGATTATCTAGATATTGATATTGAACTTAATTAGTAGTATATTGAACTATCTAATAAATATTATATTATTACATTTTATCATTAGTATAAGAAGAATGGGACATTTTTTCAAATTACTTCAAAAATTCTTATTTCAGAAGACATTTTTTGATGTTAAAGGTCATGATGGGAAATTTTTAAAATGTTGCAGATTTTCATTTAAAATGGGGTGAATTCAATTGAAAAAGGGGGTAAATTGAAGGGGTGAGATAGGTGAGGCAGCTCCTGTATTTCTTATACTACTAACGCCACATTCAATTTAAATTGAAAGTTCTACATCCGTTTTTAAAGTCAAGAATAATTAGACAGTAAGGAACCCCCCCATGCAATTAAAACTTTAAACTTTTTACACTCAAAATCAAACTGAAGTTAATTAAAAAAAAACTTTCTTAAAAATAATTTTTTCAAATAAAATTGAAGCCAATTTTAAACTTAAGCTGTTAATGTTAACCTGTTAAAATTCAAACTCAAAACGACCAGAAATTACTATTAAAGAAATTAAATCGAACAGAAATTAAATAAACAATCATAGCAAAAAACATACAAAAAGTAATAATATAAATGAATAAATAGATTTTAAAGCGAGTAATGCTTAGATTGAATATGAAAATCAAGCTTTAAAACGAAAAAAAATAGTCTGCTATTAAAGTATAAGTGAAACTTAAAACGAACAGAAATTAAATAAACAATCAATGCGAACAAACATGGCTACAACCCCTGGAGCAAAGTGGAATGGTAACCAAAAGTTTTGCTTTAACATCTGAATTGAAAGGAAAACTTCAACGCAAGCAAATTGAAAGATTTTGCCGTTATAATTTGCGTAATTAGCTAATTTGGGATGGCCACGACGTTTTTGAACCATAACTCAACATCTGATAATAAGCAGCTCTTAGTAGTATTCCCCTCCCCCAACAAATTTTCTGGTGAGGCTCAAGACAGCCCGCCTCACTTTTTCTGCCTCTGTGCTGATAGGCATGTAAATGTAGTATTCAATGCTACATAGAGAAATACTACATCAATGGAAGGGGTACTAATAACCCCTCCCCACACACACACCAATAATAAAGGTCTAGATCAAAAGCATTCCTCGGAATCAAGAGTGATTATATACTAGTTTCTACCCCTCCTCCCTCCCCTTCTCAAAAACCCATTCTAGATTCATCAGGAGGCTTAACGAGAATAAAGATATTTGGCATTAAAATGCACTTTATGAAACATCTGGCTCCCACATCGAATACAAACGGACCCAAAAAGAGCTTTAAAATAAATGTCAGTAACATTTTTCTGCAACAAGAAGGGACATGTGATCCCGCAGAAGAGTTATTTAGTCTTAGTGTAATGAAAAGAGATAAGAGATTAATTCCCGCTTCCCCTACCGCTTTCTATGTTTCCCTTAAGGTTCAAGAAGATTTAGCAGTTTGAGCATTGAAATGTGCTCATTTAGGTAACTGCAACCCCCCCCCCCTTCACTCCTTCCTACGCAGTGACTTCTTTATAATAAATCTTGTGCAGTTATACATCACTAAACATATTATAAGAAATACACTGAATCAACTTTGTTAAATCAAGCCTTAAGATAAACATCCATATTAACCATTAATTTTATGCAGACTACATGACTTTTCAGGAACATTCGTGCCACCATGTGGCATTACTTCCTCTGCAACAGGGAGGTTATATAGCCTTAATTTTACTCTTTACAACCGCTCTATTTCTCATATATTCTAGGCCAGCGATAGACTCAATGTGATTAAGCCTACATTGCTGGCCTAATTATGTTGTGGCTACGAACTGGACTTGGACTAGCTTCTGCGTCTGCAGAAGGTCTCCAACGTTTATGTTCAAAACAGCCCAATTATCATCACTTCAAGGAGGCAAACCCCCTGGAGATTTTCATATACAATGTCTGTGTACAAAAGTGGGTTCGAAAATTCTCTTCCATCATGACTCCTAAGTCCTTTCTGGGGGGAGGGGGATCAAACAAAGTACCCCTCACTCTACCCCGTAAATTGTTCTATAACTCATAAAAAAAACTAGCAAAAATAGATTTACACAAATTTTTGATGCGTTTTTTTTTTAAATAAAGTTCTTAAGCTTTGAAACAAATGCAACAAATATTTTTTACAATAAAAGGAACTTATGATCCTCCAGCAACCTTATATGGATTTCATATAAAGGATGGGATATGAGGTATAAATTTCTCTGATTCCCCAACGAATTTACGTTTCTTCGATTTATTGCTGCTCAAAAGTTAAGTTTTGACTTAAAGATTCGTTTTTAAAGGGATCATAGTGCCTCTAGCATTTTGTTCAGACATGTTTACTATTAAAATCATAGAGATTTCAAATAAAAAAAAACAAGTTATTTCATATCAAAGTAAAGAGCGAAATTGAGCTTTAAACCAAAAGTAATTAGTCCATATATGAAGGGGCGTCCTCTTTAAAACTCCCATCCTTTACTTTAAAGCCTGACTTTTTGTCAATAATGGGGCCGAGTATATTATAAATAAAAGGATGATGAGAATTATATTAATATATGATGATAGTTTTAAATTAATACTTCAGGCGGTTTCTGAGACTTTGCTCATCCGTCCTTTTGATAACCTGCTTGTACTTTTTGTGTTTTGATTTAACCCAACATGCCCCTCAACAGGCAGTTAAAGTTCTACTTTAACATCATTAGCCTTAATGGTAGTAGTACTAATAGTTGGGGTAGTGGTGTACTAGTACTGCTACTGCTAGCTGGATTATTATACACATGTTGCACTTTTATTAGTTCAACTTACTAAAAGCTTAAACTTAAATCTCTATGCCGTTCTTAAGATACTGCTGATGTGCCCTTTCGACAGCCTGCATACACATACTCAATTTTAATTTTATTTACGGTTTCAAACTATTAGTCTAAGCTGTTTCTGGGGTAGAATTTTACACCTTAAAAACTACATCAACATAAAGTTGAGTTATTTTTATATTATCTTAAGAAATACCTGAAAGTCGTACAAAAAATAAAAATAATAGTATCAATGAATTTAGTTAAATTATTATTATTCGAAGCAGTTATAGATGTAGCAGCTTTGACATAACACCTTTGGTTGTTTAAACTTCCTCATGCATATGCCTTGAAATTTTCCACTTAATACAATAGACAGTTCTTAGAATATTTCTAATGCGCCATTTAGACCACCTGCACCCAGGAAGTATGTTTTTATTTAGTTCAAAATCTCCCTAAGCATTCCCTGAAAGCTTCACTAGCATACTGTTTGTCTCAGTAGAAGTAGTTGTAATAGAAGTAGTATTAGCAATAGGCTAAGTGTGTCTTTTGAGTTGGTCCCTCTCAACATGCTTGAAAGTTTGGAATTTTTACTTTCAGACGTTCCTCTAAAATTGCTACTACATCCTATTTGGTGACCGGAATGCCAAAAAGGGTTTTAATTTAACTGGAACTTCTCCTAAATTTTCCCTGGAAATTTCACTTTAATACCATTAATCTCAACAAAAGCAGTAATAGCAGTAGCAGTAGCAGTAGTGGTAGCAGTAGAGAAGTAGCATAAATTTGCTGGTAGTTGGAGTAGTTGCTATTTGCTGGTAGCCTATACCCTTTTGACAATAGAGATGCTCTTAGTGTGTTTTGACTTAGTTCAAAACCCACTAAATATATCCTGAAAGCCTCCCCTTAATACCCTTAATTTCAGTTGTGGCAATAGCTGCTGTACCAGCAGCAGTAGTAGCATTAATAGCAGTGTGCACATAAAACCTTCTGTTTTTTTCAGTATCCCAAGAACGACTGAGGTTATTATGTTCAAACTTCCGGGGCTACTTGTGCTCTTAAAATTTAACCAAATCAAAATAGCGTAAGTGTATCCAAGCTATCAAAGAAAGTGAACAGATTGTTTTTGCGAATGGTATTAAGTTTTCTATTTCAGGTCAACTAGAGGAGGTATGAAACTAAATTAAACACTACTATTTGTGTCCTGATTATTAAAAGGGTGTATGCTGTTAAATATCGCTGAAAATTTTTCTCCAGTATAAAAACAGTAGGCCAGACTATAAAGTCTTAAAAAAACGAAAAGATTTAAAGAATTATTTTCTTTTTCCCTGAAAAGACTATGTCAATATAAAACGAACAGAAACTAATTAAAAATACTTTTTCCACAAGATAAGTTTTTCAAAGAAAATTAAAGAACTCCATTAAACCCAAAATGAGCAAAAATACAATCAAATAATCTACCAAGCTTGAAACTACCACAAATCAGCATCGATAAATAAATGAAACCCAAAACGAACAGAAATTACAATAAATAAGCGATTCAAACTCAAAACGATAATAAATTAACATGAGTAGGGCTCAAAACCCGTATGCCTTCCCAAGGCCATAACGTAATTTGCACTTCACTGAAAAAAATACAAATGAATTTGAATTGTCAGTTTAATATACATATACTGATATTTAGTAATCAAAATGTTAATATTATTTGATCTACTATGTTCTGCTAGTTTGCTTATGATCTACTAGTTTATGTTCTGGCCTTTGGAAGGCATAGGGGTTTTGAGCCCTGAGATTATAACGCCCAGGTCGGTAGAAATAGGGATACATGGTATCCTAGCCTAGGTAAATTTGGTGTATGAAAAGAAAACAGTAATGGACACAGACTTTTACAATTTTGTAGGTATAACAGTCTAGTTATAAACAATACGGTGTTTGATCATAAAATGGCTCATAAGTTAACATGGTATTCACGTGATGGTAAGATAGAAAACCTTATTGATTATGTTATAATAAACCGAATACTGGCAGGATCAATACAGGATACAAGGGTATACAGGAGTGCTGTTATTGATGTTAAAAGTAAAGATTACCATCTAGTAGCGTCAAGGGTTAATTTAAAGCTCAAATTTCGGAAGGGTAACTACCTCCCGGGAAGTTATGATATTGGTAGACTCCAAGATGAGAATTTGAGAGAAACTTTCCAGGAACAGTTGAATACTAAACTTGAGAGTTTAAAGTTTGACAATACGGGAGATGGTTGGAATAATTTTAGAAAAATAATTTTTGAAGCTGCTGAAGGTATCTCAGAGAAAAAAGCTAGGACCACAGCTAAGAATATTAGTGAAAAAGCTTTATGTTTAATAGGAGAAAGGACTTGTACAAGAATTATCTTAGTGATAGATCATATGAAAATAAGAGGAATGTAAAAAAAGTGGAGTAAGCATTAAAATATGAACTAAGGAGACGTGGAGTTGAGGCCATGGATATAACTGCCGGGGATCTGGAAGATGCATCTAGACGGCATAAATAGTAAAATGTTGCACTGGCATGTTAATAAATGGAGAGGGAGTAGTCAATCCGGACTTAGCCCAGTTAAAGATAGGAATGGAGCCACAATTAGCGATAAGGAAAGAATTAAAGAGAGACGGGCAGAATATTTTGAAAGTGTGCTAAGCCGAGATAGAGCTGCAGGAAACGATATAGAGGAAAATGAAAAAGTTTGTGATACCTTGGGTGTGAAGGAAGATTTGTTTTGTGAGGAAGAATTAGCGACAGTACTAAAAGGATTAAAAAATAATAAGGCTCCAGGTGCTGATAAAGTGGTAAATGAGTTTCTTAAATATGGTGGCGCTGAGGTTAGAAATAAGCTATTGAAGATTATGAATATGATTTTTGAAAAAGGAAAAGTACCTAAAGATTTTAGGAAAACCTTAATTAAGCCACTTTATAAGAAAGGTGATAAAATTGAGTGTGGTAATTATTGAGGCATTAGTTTGGTCTCAGTAGGTAGCACATTAAATAGTAATATGACACTTTTTAGAGTGAGAGATGCGCGTTAGACAAAGTTTTAAGAGAAGAAAAGTGCGGTTTTAGAAAAGATAGAGAATGCGTCGACCAATTTTTCACTCTTAGGCTAATAATTGATAAGTGCCTATGTTGTCAAACACCTTTGGTCCTCAGTTTTATAGATTATGAGCAAGCGTTCGATTCTGTTGATAGAAGAGCTTTCGTAAGGTTTTATCCTTGTATGGTATATCAGACAAATACATTAAAGTGATTAGTGCTATGTACAAGAATAACACTGCTGTGGTTAAGGTAGGAAAAGAGGTTAGCAGCTGGTTTTGTATTAAATCAGGAGTTAAGCAGGGTTGTGTTCTATCCCCCTTTATATGGATTATTTTGATGGGCTTTGTCTTAAGGAGCACAGGAAATGCAATGGGAGACCACGGAATCAAATGGGAAGGTAACAGTCTCCTGGACTTAGATTATGGTGATGATTTAAGCATCCTATAAGAAAGTGTGAGCAAAATGAAGGAACTTTTAGAGGTTTTGCGAGTTCAGGGTGCTAGAATAGGTTTGAAAATTAATGTTAAGAACACTAAGTCGCTAAGGCTAGGAATAAGTGAAGATAAAAAGGTGGCGTTGGGTAATGAAAAAATTGATCTGGTTGGCAGCTTCACTTACCTTGGTATTATTATTAGTAAAGGTCGTGGGAGCAGTTAAGATGTAAAAATTATAATCGTCAAAGCTCAGGGTGTTTTTTTTTTTTTTCCAGTTAAAAAAAGTTTGGAAGAATAGGAAGAGAAGTCTGCAAACCAAGATTAGAATATTAGAAGCTATAGTGATGACAGTATTCAAATATGGCTCTGAAGTATGGGTGCTTCGAAAACCAGATGAAGATTTACTAGATTTTTTCCAGAGAAATTGCTTAAAGATTGTTCTGGGTACCCGACTCACTGACCGTATTTAAAAAAATAGGCTGTACGAAAAATGTGGTTCAATACCGCTCTCTAGGGCTATCAACTGAAATTAATTTGGAACTAAATTTGTTCACTCTTTAGCCATTTGTTCTAGTTAGTGTGTTTTTTCTAGGAGTCTGAAGTTTTTGGGTCATATTGAACATGCTGATTATACTACGAATGGAAAAATAGTAGCCATTGGAACTGCAAAAAATGTTTTTAGTTTATTAGATTATAAAACAGGTAAGTAGGGAAAAAATAAGGTATTGAGGAGGGGGGCAACCCCTTCATATACGGACTAATTACTGTTCTTTCTTAGTTTTAATGTTGCTCCTTACTTTCAGCTAAAAAAACTTGTTTTTTTATTTAATTTCTATATAATAGACAAGCTTTTAATAATTGTTTCATCTTTAAACGAATTTCTTGAAAGGAAATTCTCTCTTGGGGAAAACGACAGGAAAAAGATGTATAATGTCAATTACTTGAACATTTACTTGAACATTAAATGTCAATTACCTGAATATTTAAATTTTATAGATATTAAACTCTAGGTTATTTATTTTTCTTCTCGGATTGAATCAAATTCACTCTTTACTTTTAATAGATAATTAATGAGGCCTAATAGTTACTAAATATATTTAAAAAATGATAGCGAAACTATGAAAAAAATTGTACATTTAGAACCACAGTGCCAAATTTTTTTCTTTTTAGGACTTGTAATTCCTCAAACGATTAGTTCTTCAATAATTCTTATAATTATAGAATTATTATAATTAATTATTATAATTATTATAATTATATATAAATATATTATATAAGTATATATATATATATATATATATATATATATATATATATATATATATATATATATATATATATATATATATATATATATATATATATATATATATATATATATATATATATATATATATATATATATATATATATATATATATATATATATATATATATATATATATAATTGGTTATTGGGAGGCATACAGACGTTTTCTGGCGAGACTTTTGCTGGTAGTGCGAGGTCGGGGTTACGTGGGGGTTCTTTCCATGGGGTAAGGGACATTGCTATGAAGGGGGTGCCGGATTTCCCAGCATTATTTAAAAAACGATCAGAAATTAAATTAAAAAAAAACAAATTTTTCAACTAAAAGTAAGGAGCAACATTAAAACTTAAAATGAAAAGAAATTATTACGTATATGATGAGGGTCTCCCCCTTGTCAATACCTCGTTCTTTACGCTAATTTTTTTAGTACTTTCATAAAAGCTATTTATTCTAATTCACGGCCTTTGTGATTAAGGGGTCATTTTTAAAGAGTTGGAATAAAATTTGAACTTTAGTGTAAAGAGGGAGGTATTAACTAAGGGGTGAACCCCATAATATACGTAATATAACTATATGAACAGAGAAGTTCGTTATGGAAGTTAATTCATAAGTAACGTACATTTATTACTAATAAAAACGTGCGTAAATAAAATTAAAGAACTTTCGAGAAAGCTATTTAACCAAAAAAAGTAAAATTAATATGCAAATTTCGTTTTAATTATTCATGTACGATTAGCCAAAATCAAAACCCGCATTAATTCAAAACGTTCAGAAATTGAATAAAAAAATAAGTTTTTCAACAACGTAAGGAGCAACACCAAAATTTAAAACGGACAGAATTATTCCGCATACAAAATCGGCTGATCTCTCATCAACGCATTGTTTCTTATGCTACAGCTTGACTATGTAATAACTATATGTTTTTAAACAATGCAAAACTTTAGCGCAAAGAGCGAGGTATTGAGGCCGAGATTTTTAATTTTTCTTCCCTGAGACATATGAAAACACAAACAGTGACGAGTAAAGTGTGATTGAAGAAGGTCAGTATGATCAGTAGAAAACTGAAGCGTCCAGGGCTTAACAGCTTGGCAGAATAACTCATACCATTTCATATATAGTTTTTTTACGTAAGGTTTTCCGAATTTCATTTATAATATTAGAAGTAGAAAGGAAGTTACCGAACATATAATTTACTTGCGGGTCCGTATAATGTGTATGTTCATTTAAATTATTGTTATTTAAGTTATTCAGGTGTGGCCAATAATTAGGCCTTCCTCTCTTTAGATATCTGGCGAGAGATATCCTTTGGCTCTAAAATCGACAGGAAGGAAGGTATATTAAACCAAATATATTTGATTTTAGCGTTGTCCGGCATTAGATATGAGTTAAGAAAAAAAAACCTGATAAATTATATAGCATGACATTTTATCGATGATCCAATTTGGCGAAATATTGTTTAAATTTTAATTAACTATAGGATTAGCCTGAGGACATTCAAAAAAAGATGTTAAGGAAACTGCTAAACAACCCCATAAAAAGTTGTAAATACAGATCAAAAGAGAATGCCTTCATTTTGTTGGTTCTTACATAAATGTAAAATTGCCGTTAATTACTTTAATATGAAAAGAAAAGACCATATGAAAAGACTATACAATGGGAAAACATGCCGGTACTTGTGCACTATCTGGTACCCACCGCTATAACTGTATCAAGGAAACCAGACACGAAACCCGCCAAACAGGTATTTGCAATAGAGAAATGGAATGCAAAGCGTGGTTTTCATTGCATTTACCATATTTGAACTCTTGGTTTTTGGGGTTTAGGTGGGGGAGGTACCTAGGTTAGGTTACGTATTCAATATATACTATGCTTTACCCCCTCCCCCTCCCACCCCCCTAAGGTGCAAATGTATAGCCCAAATTTGTTACTAAACTATTATATATTCATCCTATTTTTGTTCATTAGCATTAAACAAACTTGATTTATTTTGTGGGTACCATATTATACACAAGCACCAAAATGCCTTGTTAGGTATCGCGATAATATGTAAGCAAAAACTATTGACAAAATATATTTGGTAGCATTGACATTTCATCTCGATAAATACAAGATTTATCTATGGTACTGGACACATTTATAGTGAGTCAGGAGTAGATACTCGACCATTTTCTTCTCTTTTTTTCATAGCATAATTCAATATATTTCATAAGCAAACCCTACCAGTTTTATTTCTATTTGCTGTCATCGCAAAAGAGTGCTGAAGCAATGGCTAAGAGGTTAGATGCTAAACTACTTGATGATTTGTCAAATATGAAGAGCCTAGCGGACATCATATGGTCTTCTGATTACCTGAAAGATGTTAAAGGACGTCATAAGAAATATTTCTTGATGAGGGTACATGATCACTTCAGAGCTTCAGCTTCCTACTTGCTAAAAGACATCTCCTCGAACAGCGACTCTGCCAGACTCCTGAAGAGCTTCAGATGCTTTCATCCCGCAGAGAGAAAAACAGCGAGAAGTTCGGAAGATATTGATTTCATAGCTACGAAATTGCAAGTTGGTGTCTCAAGATTAGATGTTTTGGATGACGAGGGGAAGCTCATGCAGCTTTAGAAGGATCCAGACTAGGCAGCTACCGCGAGAGTTGACGAATAATGGTTGAATATTCTGTGTGGTGAAGATTTGTTTTGGAAACGTAAGTACCCAAATCTTGCAGGTGTTGTCAAGGCAGTACTCTGTTTATCCCATGGAACTGCAAATATTGAAAGGGGTTTCTCACCATCAGGAAAGATTATGTCCGAACAGAAAGCAGCAATGGGAGAAAGAAAGTTCAGTGAGAAGCTGACAGTTGCTGACGGGTTGAAAATGTTTGGAGGCAAGCCTGACAATTTTCTTATCATATATGATCTGATGAAGCTTACACGGGGAGCTCGAGCCAGTTTCTTGAACCATCATGAAGCTCAGTGTGAACACGAGAAAGCTCAAGAGGAGGCTACAAAAAAGAAGTGAGAAACTAACCCAGAAGAAGCTAAGGTTCTAGAAGATCTAGAAAAAAGAAAGGAAAAGCTGTCGAATCTGCAGGTAGATCTACAAACACAACGAGAAAGATGTGCGTCCAAACAAAATGTTACCGACAGTTTGTTAAGAGGTAGTTGATAGACTAAAAAAAGGGTTCGACCGCAATAATCTGGAAGAAATCAATGTTGCCCAAGCCACGTTGATTTGAACTGAATTTTCATACCAAAGGCTGAACTGAACTGAACTTTCATACCAAAGGTGTTGCAGCTATAGAAAAAAAGATTGATAACATTCACAAACGAAAGCAAACTCAGATCACATTGGTGCTGAATAAGAAGTCTAAGGGGAACTGATCTATGCTCGGTGACGCCGTTTAGTTTGATACATGTATCTGAATGTTTTTTTCTATATCGTGCCTATTAAATGTTCCTTTTCTTGCTGTGATTCATTGTACCTTTATATGCGAAGTAAATATAAATAAACGATAAAAAGAAACACAATGAAAAAATTAAGATTTGGGAATGGTGAATAACGTCTTCGAGAATTCGAGAAAAGCTAATTCTGACCCGGTAAAGTGGTATTATTTTGGTCACTATTTGGTCAATTTTTCGAGCCACAAGTTACTTTGTCAACTTCTTTAGAGGGGAAAAGTGCGTCGGAGCCCCGTGCACTAAACGAGTCAAGTGGAGCAAGATTTTCCATGGCGACTCTCATCATTGAGCGATCCGAATCATAATGAGATAGACTCTGAATCTACAAAACCTCCGAGCACCACAGGTGTAATCGTTGCTCTAGAAGGTTGACCGCAGTGTTACCTGCCTAGATTGTATTTAACTTAAGTCTTTCACACAATGAGTTGGGGAATCTACTAAACTACCATCCCATGCATACTTCATTAGTGTCCTCACAGACGCCGTCAACAAATTTCAATATAAATTCCAAAACAAGCAACTTTTCCGCGGATTTAGGTATGATTTTGTACGTAAAGCTGTCTATCACCCATGCATCATCATCATCCACTGTAAAACAATCGTTTAAATATTGTAACTCATTGAGAAACCACGGCTTTGCAGTCATTTATGTATAGCTGTATAAATAAAAATGAATAAAAATGATTTTAATAATTCAAAAATGAATAATCAAAACATGAATATGTTCAACTAATATGTTTTGTTTGCTTCTAAGTTATCTTTGGTGCATAAAATCTAAAAGTAACCTAGGTACCTTTTCCCCCCTTAAACCCCAAAAACAATCGTTTAAATATTGTAACTCATTGAGAAACCACGGCTTTGCAGTCATTTATGTATAGCTGTATGAATAAAAATGAATAAAAATGATTTTAATAATTCAAAAATGAATAATCAAAACATGAATATGTTCAACTAATATGTTTTGTTTGCTTTCTAAGTTATTTTTGGTGCATAAAATCTAAAAGTAACTCTAGGTACCTTTTCCCCCCTTAAACCCCAAAAACAATCGTTTAAATATTGTAACTCATTGAGAAACCACGGCTTTGCAGTCATTTATGTATAGCTGTATGAATAAAATGAATAAAAATGATTTTAATAATTCAAAAATGAATAATCAAAACATATTCATGTTTTGATTATTCATTTTTGAATTATTAAAAATAATTTAACTGGCTTTTGGAACAAACGCCATCTACCAGACGCGAGCTAACAGAATGTGACACAGAAAATTCTTCGACAGAAAGCGATATAGCTAAACTTGGGCCATCGTCAAGAAAACCTTCTTTGAGAGAAAAATTATGGAGAACAGAGAAGAAACCAAAGGGGCAGCAAGAAGTTCCTTTGTCAACAGCACAAGTCGCTAAAACACTCATGAAGAAGGCCAAACATCAAGAGAAACAACGATTAAAGAGATTTGACGAGGCGACAAAACAGCACTCGGACTCAGAGCCTTGTAAACCACACTATAGAAATCACGGAAAAGATTGCAAATATTATATAGTAAAAAGGCAAACATTTTGAGTCCAAAACTTGGACCGGGAAACGCAGTAAGGTAGAACAAGCGGAGCATCCAGAATATTAATATTTGAGGAAAATAATAATAACAAAAAAAAATATTAAACAAAAATCAAACGAGCATAAAAGCAACTAAATAAATATCTATATTTTTTAATCGGTACATAGATAACATCAAGTTTCCTTTTAAATATTTTCAACAGTGTATGTTAAGAGTCCTGAAGTTATCAGAGGATCAAATGTCCTACATGCTCATTTATTCCGTGAAAAGGAGAGCCTCAGGAGTTTATCCCACCTGAAAAGAGCTTTAAATACCATTTCAAAAGGACCCCTTTCTAATATAACATCTTAAAGCATGCTTTTGAGTCTTCAATTGCGATTCCTGAGCCTCTGGCAGTCAGTCGGACCTACATCCAGTTCCAAACGTTCCGTTGATAGGCTCCCAACAAAACTAGCCTCTTGTCTTTACAAAATTGCCAGCAACTTACAATTGCAGGAAGAAATTCAATACTAAATATCCTTATTGTCATTTGTTGTGTGAATGTGCCGAAGCTTATGAATCACCATCTCATACTAAAAATTCTAGAGGTGAGCGATTGAAGTATAAGGAACTACAGACTTACAATTTGCTTTCAATAAATCATTTTTGAAGAATCTGTGAATTTTCTGTGGTAGTTTCAGTATCAATTATGACAACACAGTGAGTAGTTGTGGCAATTCAAGAGACATTAAAGTATACAACAAATTACATAGAACCTTGAAAATGATTAATTTCGGTTTTTAGACAACTAAAATTGCACTATTTTTCAACAATTGACTTTGCAGCTCAGGATAGTTCAGGGATGTACAGATTGTACTGGTTTTAGATCTCTTTTTAGATTCGAATTGATATAAAAGACAAACACGTAACTTTTTCTATAAGGGGGCAATTGGTATATTAGTGTACATCTTTTACAACTAATCTATTGCTCTGCATACTATTGTGTCCTGTATGTATTTTGGAATATAAGTAGCATATTCCAGAATTCCTTCTTTTCTTCCCTCTGTTTATTTGTCTTAATTTTCCTTTGGCTGCTAAATTTTACATGTGGGGAAAATTTTCCAGGGGGAATTTTTGGAGGAAGAATTTCACACAGGGGCAACTTTCCGTTTCTTGATTTCATCAGCATTGATTCAATTTATGTATAGTTGTATTGAAACAATAGCATTACAAAATCCATGTAAAATTTGTATTTGGGTCTAGCCGTTTACAAATTAGAGGGACGGGGGGAGGGGGTATAGTATAGTGGAATCGCAGTCAAAATGTATTAACTACAATTATTCTGCGTATTATGAAGTAAGAATTGTTTTCTTAGCATGTTTCCTTCTCAACAACCCCAATTCTGGGCTTACACTGATGATTCTGAAAATTCCGAATTACTGTGATGGCTTTTGTTTCTTTACGTCCCTGCTTTCCATGCCGATTTTGTCCCATCCTCTCGAGGGCCCGTCATCTTAGCTACACCTCAGAAACTCATAGAAATGGGAACTTCGTGGGCAGGTGTAAAAAGGGAGGCTTTGAATCGATTGGAGGGGACGTTGAGTGTGCGTAGCTGTGTTTACATCTTGTGTAGTTGTTATTATCTTAGGTTTGAGGTTGTTTTAGTAGTAGTGGAAAAGAAATTTAAGAACACTGAATTTGTGTTAGGTTTATCAATATGTTCATAGAAAAATACGTACTTATTAAGGACGACTCATTAATACAATTTAATTCAAACTTATGTAATATTACTGACTTTAAATCATCTTATTGAAAAAAAACTTCCATTAGATAAGTCAAATCACTGTTTACTTACTAGTATGTTATTTAAACTCTCAGAGAATGTTGAGGAGAGTGTTGAACTAAATCAAAAGACGTTATGTGTATAAGGATTGCCAAAATGGGGTAACTCAGAGGGGACTTTGTACTAATTCAAAAGACGCTATATGCATGCACATTATCAAAAAGTGTATCTTAAGAATTGATTTTGGTATTAATTGGAACTTTCAGAGAATACTTCAAGGGGAAGATCATCTGACCAAAAGGAAACATTTTTACACTACTGCTTGTACTACTGTTACTGCTACATTTAATGCTGCTACTACTACTACTTGTATTGCAGCTACTTGTAAGGCTAAGAGCATTGAAATGAAAATATCAAGAAGTAGAAATACTAATAGAACTATATGAATATACAGGTTATCAATCTATTTGACAAGTTTTGACTCAGAAACATGTCCGGCTTGGCTGTATTGCTAGTAGAAACATTATTTTATGCTAAAAAATTGAATATATTAGCGTTTGGCCAAAACTGGTATTTTTTCTGGTAGGACATTCAACGCTATGGATTACACTTCGTATACATTAAGACAGGAAATGTGATCAGCTTGGCCCATGAACCTAGAAAACTTGTCTGGTCGCTTTATAGAATCTCGTCCCTGAATATCTAGTTACAAATATAACGTGTTTGCTAGCTTTATACAATCCGTCCTCGGACGAATAGATAGCACACTACTAAGGAGCGAGGGAGCCAGGAAGTGGCAGCCCTTCTTATATACGGGATGCTTTCTTTTGTTTTAAGTCACAAACAAGTAACAGTTTTTGTAAGTTTGTTTTAAGTTTAAGTTACTCTGTTAACTTAAGTTTGAAAAAAAATTGCTTTTATAAATTTAGTATCTGTTTCTTCTCAAACACGATTCTTTAATCAAAATTTTAATTTTGCATAGAAATGTCTCGAGAAAACGAGCTCGTTTAAAGTATTTGGTTTTCGAAATTAAGTATAAATATCCATAAAAAAAATCATATCCGCAATATTAGAGGGGCTTTCACCCCGGGAAAATCAGAAGTTATATCCTTAATCATCTGGAGATTCATTCACTTCTTAAGAAAAGAGATATTTCAAATTTTGTAGGATATGTCTCTAAGGGCCTTATAAATATTGAATTCTTTTCACATTTGAATTTTGAAGGTTCAAAACAGGCTCATTCGATTGGAAATTTGAAACAAAATTTGAATTTTAGCGTAAAGAGCGAGGTATTGACTAGGGGCCGAATCCCCTAATACACGTAATACAAATTTACGAATATATAAGTTCATTACGTAAGTTAGTTCGTAAGATACGTCAGATTGTTTGCAAGGCTATTTTTGCACTTTGATCAGAGATATTTATTCTAATTAACGGCTTTTGTGATTAAGAGGTCATTCTTAAGGAATTGGAACAAAATTTGACTTTTAGCGTAAACAGCAAGGCATTGACAAGGGGGTGAATCCCCTAATATACGTAATACAAATTTACGAATATAGAAGTTCGTTACGTAAGTTAATTCGTAAGTTACGTCAAATCGAAATTTCGAGAAAGCCGTTTAGCCAAAAAGTAAAATTAATATGCAAATTTTGTTTTAATTGTTCATCTACGGTGAGCCAAAATCAAAGCTATATTAATTCAAAAACGTTCAGAAATTAAACAAAAAAACAAGTTTTGTAACTGAAAGTAAGGAGCGACATTAAAACTTAAAACCAACAGAAGTTATTCGTATATGAAAGGTGCTGCTCGCCCAAATCTGGCAAAAACAAACCCCTTAAAAAATTCTATTGAAAACAATAGCAAACGACCACTGGCATAGCTTGGCCAAAAATCTAAAATAAAAAAATGGCAAAGACTACTAGCAAAGCTAGGAAAAAATCCGGCAAAAATCGACCCCTAGCAAAACTCCATAGAAATAAAAACGAATAAAGACCACTAACAAAGCTCAGCAAAATTCGGGCAAAAATAGACCACTAAAAAAATTGCAGAGAAAAAGAAATGGTAAACGACCCCTACATCCTCGACAAAGCTGTTAGACATTGTACGCCGTTATAAGGTTTATCCACCGAATTAGTTACATAAAATGGAGCTGTTAACATTGTCTGAGTTTTTTTATCAGTCAAGTAAACCCACCAATACTCTTGCTTATCCTCCGGAAAATAGGGACAATGGACGGAATGTGATATTCTAGATTTTCCTTTTAATGATTTTTGCCGTTTATTGAGTGGATTTTGGAATTTATCCCAATCCTCATCATCTTCATCACCTCGTTTGTTTTCAGATTTATCATCTTGAGATAAACTATCCTCTAAATCTGAATCCGTTTCATCATCTTCAATCTGAGAGTCTTCACTATCACTTTCATTTTTCTTCGTTTGTTTTTTGCTTTGGGCCCTTTTCTTTGGGGTTGTATTTTCCTTCTTGTCCTCTTTCTTTTCTTCAGGACCCTGTTCCACGGGCGTTTTAGTGACATTGTTGTGTTGACTAGGCTTTTTGGAGGCCTTTTTACCAGCCCCTCCTTTCCTGGACTTATTCTTTGGCTTCCATACAGGAGTTTTCTTCTTTTCTTCTTCTTCTTTTTCCTCTTTAACTTCTTCCTCCTTAATCTTAGGCTCATTTAGTAGTACACTAGTAATAGTGGATTCGCCTCCCACATTCAACAAGGAAGAAAATGATTTCCTTGACAAAGAAACTGTGACAGTAACAATTGCACCAGCTGTTATAACATTTGTTTCTTCATCATCGACAACTTCTACTTTAGTCTGAACATCCAGCAAAGGCATATTGGCAAGAACTTTACATACATTACGATACTGATCTTCAGTTAAGCTTTTTAAACACATTCTCCTATCATCCTCACCAAGTCTTGCCAAGTGTTCTAAAGTTTTAACATGATACTTTTTAGAATGGAAATGTTTCAACATATCTTCCTCAACATGAGGCAGCTGAAGAAGTGGACTCTTGTAGTCCCAAAGGGCCTGGACAATCATAGGACATAGCTTCATAGCATTTTCTAATGAACATAAGTTTGGCATTTTGCTAATCCGTCCAGCATGGGCTAACATCATCAGCTGGCTTATACAAACGCCCATCTCTTGAATTAACGTAGGACATTTCCTGACAACAGCTATTCTATCTTTTTCCAAAGTATGGGGATTCAGGGGCAAACGAGATAAATGGGCATGTATTAATGCTCTTGCTTTCACCGAATAAGAAAAACATAAGGGCCTTTCCTTATTCTTTTCATTCAATTGCGGAAGATCTTTGAACAACATTGGAATTTTTTGGTTGTCACTTGGTCTTTCTTGGATCTCGGAATTGTGTTTGACATGAAACTCAGCAGATGCACCTAATACCATGATAACCCGTTTCAATATCATATTGGGCGTCTTATGGAAAAAGTAGTAATACATTTGCTAAGTATCCAGCAGAACCGCACCTGAGTATTTAATCGATCGACTCCACCAAATGCCCACAGTAACAGGTAAAACAATCATAAAAATTAAAACGTAGACTATTAGAACGAGCATTGAATTTTCTTTTTCTACAATCCAAGAGGGTAAAGCTATTCCAAAGCTTATCGCACTTGGGCCATCAGGATTCCCATATTGCTCCCAGTTTCTTTTTGCAGCTTCATCGGTTAGCGCATCGTAAGCTTTTGTTAACTTCATAAATAGTATTTCATCCCCAGTTTCTTTGTCAGGGTGAAAGACCAGAGCTTTTTTCTTATAAGCTTTCTTGATTTCAGCATTTGATGCTCCAATATCTATACCAAGGATATCATACGGATCAAAGTTAGCATATTCATAGTCAAACTGCTGAGCTTTATAGGCAACAAATACCAAAAGTAGCCATCCACCAATAAGTATACTTTGAATTACATATTGTCTAAAATTCTTCAAATGCTTTTGCTTCTCTAAGAGTCCATCCTTTATTTTACATCTATCACAGCTGCATTCTTTGATCTTCTTTTCTGGATCTTCTTTTTTTTTCTTGGCCAGAAAAAATAAGTGAGAGGTATAAGAAATAATGCCAAAAAGGACAGCAAAAAATAGTAAAAAGTTGATCCAGTTTCATCATACTGAAATTTTTGAGCCATACCAACTTCTTCACATCAGATACAATACACTTGTGTCTCAGCTTCTTCCAAGATGTCTGACAAAAAACAAACTAAGTTTAAAATTTTCAGGTTTTGTCTAATTTGAATAAAAACATTACAGTTATTTCTCAGATTCCATAAATATTTTTGCCGTTTATAACTTAAGCAATTCTGAGCTTAAAACTAAAATTAATTTTTTTTAATTTTTACGTGAGATAAGTCATCACGTCATATATCGTTAATAGTACGCAATCGGTGTTAGATATTACGTCACGTCACTTATTAAGTTATATGTGATTATTAGTAGACAATCGATCATGGATGGTAATTTATCTTACGGGGTGATGTGTTGGGGTTCCACCCCTGTTTCTTTTCTTTTCAGATAAATGACACAGTTTCTTTTCTGTAGTTATATTTGCCTATAAGATAATTTTTAATCCGGGTTACAGCGGTAGCTAGCAGCCTAGTAAGAGACAAACACGTCCCATACTAAGAAACAAAATAACCCATAACTCCTAAAAATAAAGTCAGATCCAAAGTAGACTATTAGAACCGTCTTGTCCGAAACTCCTATATAAGAAAATTACAGTCTCTTGACTTGAACAACAAAGAAAATATGTTGGCTTGAAAACAAGAAAAATGGCTTGAACTACGATATTCGGCATTGACGGCATCTTTCTTCCGTTTTTTATCTGCTCAGCTAGCTGGGCACTGGAAAATCATAGAGAGCCGTTTAATGGCTCATTTTAAAGCTGCTTAAATTGCGTTCTAAATTGCTGCATCTAGTGCCTTTTGCAACTAAAATACAAATAATTTTTAAAATAGTATCACATTTGACAAAAAAAAAATTCATGTACAAGCGTGACGTAACCGTAAATTTTAACCATATATGACGTAATAAGTGAATGCAATATTTATACAGGTTTATCTTTCGACAAAACAATATAAGGAATACGTAATGGATCGATATAATTAATCATAAATGGGGACTATGTAAGTTTCATCGGATCTAGCTGAAACCTAGTAAAGAACAAATTAAGATAAGGGATGGTTTTCCCGTGGTATTTTCGTTAAACAAATTGAAATCACAGCATCACAGCAAACTTTCCCTCCTCGTATTGTGAAGCACAGCTTTACATAAAGGATCGATACAGTTGATCAAAAATGGTGTTAGTCAATTAGCTATTAATAGAAATTTTGTTTGGACTTTAACTTAAGATATGTGTAAAAACTGTCTGTTGCATGAATTGAACCTGCGACCTTCGGAGGAAAATACCAACAAGCTATCCACTGTGCCATGCAGGCTTTCTAGGAAACAGTTTTTAAATAATTTATTATATGATTATAATAGTAAAGAACGAACTCTAACTTCAAAGTTGTAGTAGTTGTTGCAATCTAGTAAAAGGAAAAATAAAGCCCATAATAACTGAAACCATGGCTGCAGCTGTAGCTGATACCTGTCAGGGTTGAATAAAGAGGAAGATTTATTCACTTGAAAAACAAGAAAACGGGCTACAGCCACGATATTCTGCATCGAAAGCATCTTTTTTTTCAACTCTTTCTCCTCAGCTAGTAGGACATTTGAACGTCATAGAGAAATGTTCAATAGCTCATTTTCATGAAAATTGCAACATCTAGTGCCTTTTTTAATTATCAAACAGTTCGTGGTAAGGAACTGTATAGTAAGAGCGACCCGTCTCAATAGTAAGCGAAACTCTAAAAATCGGAATTTTAATGTCAGTAGATACATCAAAAGAATTGTATTTTTATGCTGAATTTAAATGTTTAAGTTTCATCAAGTTTATTATTACCCATCAAAAGTTACGAGCCTGAGCAAATTTGACTTATTTTCAAAAAAAGGGAAGAACACCCCCTAAAAGTCACAGAATATTAATGAAAATTATACCATTAAATTCAGCGTATCAGAGAACCCGACTGTAGAGGTTTCAAGCTCCTATCTGCAAAAATGTGGAATTTTGTAATTTTTTTTTGCCAGAAGATCACGGATGCGTGTTTATTTGCCTTTTCCTTTTTATCAGGGGTGATAGTATCGACCCAGAGGTCCTAGAATTTTGCGAAAGGGCTTATTTGAACAGAAATTAAAAGTTCTAATGGCTTTTTTAATTAAAAACAAAAAATAAAATAAAAATAGAATCGCTTTTTTTAAAAAAAAACTGCGTTTTTATCACTTTTATCACTTGTCTTCACTTTTATCACTTTTCTTTTCATATAGCAGTCTTTTCAAATATACTTTATTTTTTAAGCAATTTTGCCAAAAACAAATACCAAATTTTACATTTTTGCATATAGGAGCTTGAAACCTCTAGAAATTTCAATTCGCTGAAAATGATGGTGTGATTTTCATTAACTCATGTTAAAGATTTATCAATGATGTTATAATCGTAAGTTGTAGTCAGGTCATCTCTTACTGTTCCAACAATTAAGAAAAAGCCATAGGCTTTTTCCTGTTTGTAATTACATTAAGGAACGAACCGTAACCCATAGTAACCGAAGTATTAAATCAAACAGTTTGTGGTCATAATAAAGAACTGTGTAATTGCTCATTTTGAATAACAATCAAAGGGGACTTCAGTCATTACTACTGCTACAACTAACAACTCACTGCAGAATCAAGCCGTCTTAGGCCAAAAACAATCGCTTCAGTAATTTTAATTGAATCTTGGTTCAATTTAAATTTCATTACATAAAGGATTGATCCTATAAATGGGATTTTTATTACTAAATATAATATGATAGTTGATAAAGATAATTTTACTAGTCTTAAAGTTTTTAGACATTTATTTTTAATTTAATTTTAGAAATAAACTTATCTTATTAATTTTTTTCTACGAATAATCTAGAGGAATCAAATATTAAAATAATTTTTAAAATTTAAATGAATACTATGAGTACACTTATTATTTTTTACTATTGAAATACAGTACAAGTTATTTAACTACCTTTCAAATAAATTAATGTGAGTTAATAAATTATTATTGAAATTAATTCTAAAACTCAAACTAAAAAAATGGTTGCAGCTGCCGCTGCAACCATGATATTCAATTAAAATATACCTGCATACCAGTTTATCATGGTTCCATTGCAACTGAACCACCGTGTAACTGAGCCCCCTTGCAACTGAACCCCCGTGCAACTGAACTCCCCGTATAACTGAACTCCCCTTGTAACTGAACTCCCCTTGCGACTCAACCACCTTGCAAATGAACCCCCAAGTAACTGAACCACCATGCATCTGAGCCCTTGTATAACGGTACCGTCTTGCAACTAAACCCCATTTAACTGAATCCTCGTGCAACTCCACCTCCCTGCAACTGCACACGTTGTAACTAAACCCCCTTTCAACTAACCCTCCTTTCAACTGAACACCCTTTTAACTATACCCCTGTGTAACTCTACCACCGCGCAACTAAACCCTCATGTAACTGACCTCTCTTGCAGCTGAACAACCATTCAGTTGAACAACTGTTCAACTACAAACTTCTACTCCAAAATTGGTCAGAGTAAAAACTTTTGTTGGTTTATCTTGTTGAAAAAATTCTCAGTAAGTAACAATTTCTGTCTTAAAGTCAATTCTTGGATACACAATACGGAAATTTCATTCAATAAATTATCAAAAAATTATCATAAATTGTAAGTAAGTAGCAAAGTCTTTCATAAATATGCCTCATGGATAAGCAAAAAAGTCATTCCATTTAAGAAATTATGACAAAATTCTAAATAAGTAACAAACCATTTCTTTAAGTTACCTCATGGATACACAACGCTTTATTGTTTTCACGACTTACATACACGATGTAGAAATTTAATTCAAGAAATTATAAAAAAAAGAAAAGTAAGTAACAAACTCTTTATTGATTTTCATCTCTTGGATACAAAAAAAAAGACATTTCATTCAAGAAATTATGACAAAATTCTAAGTAAGTAAAAAAATCATTCTTGAATTCGCCGTTTACATGCACAATACAGAAATTCAATTCTATGGGACCTCTACACGTGATCAAACACGTTTTGAAACTACATGCTATTTGCTTGCCTTTCCTTGGCACCTTTCCAAACGAGCAGGGATTCCCCACTGGTTCCTACACATTGCAAAAAAAGTGACGTCTCTGTTTCGTCTCTGTATCGTCTCTGTGATGACACACACACATAGAGACGAGACACGCACAGACACGACACACAAACAGAGTCATAGTGAGAGAGATATCAAAAAAGTTGGGTTTGTCTTGGTTCACTTTGAGTGGCGCGCCACTCTAAGTGAACCTAGATCAACCCAACTTTTTGGATATCTCTCTCACTATGACTCTGTTTGTGTGTCTTGTCTGAGCGTGTCTTGTCTCTATGTGTTGGTCTCCGCAATTGATGCTCTAAGGTGAATCTGTGGTATTCATGCATTTTGTTTTCTCATTATATATTTTCAGGCTGACATGGCCACCTCTATCCCTCACTTTGTCAAGGAGTTCTTGGAGTCTTTTCTTGCATGATTCTAGGACGGCAATGTCGTCAGCAAAGTCTACATCACTGAGGCGTGTTTCTGGATTCAGCTGGATTCCGTCTGTGCTTGTACTTCGCAGTATGTAATCAATGACAATTACGAAAAGTAGCGGTGACAAGAACACAACCTTGCTTAACTCCTGACACAATGCGGAAGAAACGAGTTTGGCCATCTGGTGTCTTTACAGAGCACTCGCTATCTTCATAAAACGCAACAATCAGTGAAACTATCTTTTCAGGGATTCCGTAATGCAGTATGGTCTTCCACAGACTTTGGCGGTCTACTGAGTCAAATGCCTTCTCAAAATCGATGAATATCATATAGATTTTGGAGCGCCATTCTCTGCTTTCTTCCGTCAGTAGCCGTAAATATCAAGTAGCGGGTAAATATCAAGTCTGCACATGAACGGTTCGGTCTGAATCCATGTTGCTTGTCTCGAAGGTGTCTGTCGAGCTGCGAGCTGATTCTCTGCAGTAAAATTTGCTTCAGCAATTTGCTAGGTATGGAGAGCATACAGATTCCTCGCCAGTTCTCTGGGAAGGACGTATGGCCTTTCTTAAAGATCCTCACAAGCGTGCTGCATTTCCAATCCGAAGGTATTTTGGCTTATTTTCATATTTATAAATCAAAAGCAAACAATTTACTGTCGTCTATGTCACACTGAGACTTTCCATACCCACAAGTTTAGATCTCCACACTCTGGCGATGGTATACTAATTACTTTCACTGACAGTACCCTTGGTACTGCTGTCAGAACGGAGTCCGAGATATGTATTAAGTTGAGTGGACTGTTTGAGACAGTAGTTCTGTAGCTCGATATTAATTGCCTGGGATTAAATGTTGTCAAGTCTAGCTTCCTGATTTTCTCTCGAATTTCTCAGGCTTGCCCCCAGCTTTCGGATATTTATCTTTCAAGTGGTTCTCTCTGTAGACCTAGTGATCGTTATATTCGGTTCTTGGGTATTTCGGTTGATGAGAATCTCTCCTTCAGGCATCACATTAGTTAAATTAAAATGAAGATATCTAGGGATCTAGGAAATCTTAGGAAGCTTAAACATATTTTTCCTGGGTGGATTCTAAAAATTTTGTTTTATGGTTTAATTCACTCTTATGTCACTTATTGCCCCACTATATGGATGTCAACATTTTCTTCCCTTCTGATGCCACCCTCTAAGGCTTATGATAAAGGAAGGAACCTTATTATTGATACAAATAGTTCTATTAATAAGCCATTACTTGATTTAAATTCACGTTATGTCATTTCATGTGTGTTATTTGTTTTTCTTCAATTACGCAGCGAGGTTCAAGCAGACCTTAAAACTAGGCCCTTCTTTTGTCTCTGACATTCTGCATATTATTGTCGTAATTATGATGATATGTGAATTCTATTCAGTCCATCTGTCAGGTCAGATTTCAACCCCTGACTACTCGTTAGTCTACCTGGAATATCTTACCTTGAGTTAGCTAGAAAGCGGCATTCGTTTGGTACCTTTAAAAGGACTGTAAAAGAATTTCTGGTCTTCGATTAATTTTTAATTTCTTTTTAGTTATTTTATCTTTATTTCTTTGCGATTATTTCTTTAGCACCCAAGTGCGGTTGATATCTCTAGTCCTAATTGGAAATTTTGGGTTGACTTGGTATTTTTGTAAAGCAATTTGCGCTGGCTGGGTTTCCAAAGGATAGTCAAGGATGTTTTTTTTTTAGTTTTTTAGGTTTTTTTTTTGGTTTTTTATTCTCGTGTTTTTGTCTACTATTTTGTTTTTCTCCCCACAATTTTGGCCATAGAGCCTTACAGGAAATTAATTGATGTTAAATATTTTTAACGATATTATTGTTTTTTTTCTCCCTGTATGTTCCTGTATGTTTCTATGTTCCCTGATTGTTTCTGCTGATTATTAATATTGTATGTATATTTGTTGTACGTTTTTTTTTGTTGGAATATATCTATTTATCTATCTATCTATATTATATTTCACCACTGGAAATTATACACAACTACAACATCGTAGAGAGTTACAGTTTGATTTGAATTGAGCCTTTGAAAACTAAATTCAAAGCTCTTGATGGCCTCAACTCCATTTTATGTAGATTTATTTTTGCTCGGTTGATACGTATTTCCTTTGCAATGTCATACATTTGCAAGTGCTTCATAGCCTAATTAGAGCAGGAGTCAATTTTCCCGTCGTATGAGTTTTCCAATATTGGTATTATAATTCGTTTGTTTGGTTCGATCAATTTAAAATTTAACACACAGGAAAGGAATGCTATACACTCCATCCGCTAAAATACGACAAAAGTTACCTAATAACCTGATCAATTTGTAGTAAGTTTCAATGGTGTGTGCTAATAATGTACGCTTAGTTTCTCCCTAAGGACTGGTATATAAGGTAAAGAAACGCACCTATTTCAAACTAGTGTCAAAAGATTGGGACTCTTCGATTTCATAGGACTCTCTGGGACTCTTTCTTCATGCTTACTTTGCCTTTTTAATTATTTCATTTATAATTCAATCTGATACCCGTTGCAAAATAAAATGTCCCTCAAGTGCAATAATTCACAGTCAATATACTCTGGAGAACAAATTATAAATACCCTATCAACCAATGATATAGCTACCCCTTTTTTTGCTGAAACTGGGTGACATTTTTTTTTAACCTGTTTAAATACTACTACTACTAACAACTCACCGCAGCACCAAGCCGCCCGAGGCCAACACAGCTACGCACGCTCCTCCTCCACCCCAATCTATTCAAAGCCTCCATTTTTACACCCACCCAAGATGGTTGGCGGCCGAAAAGAACAATCTTTGGCAATCTGTCATCCTTCATCCGCACAACGTGCCCTAGCCACCTCAACCTTTCTTTCACTAAAGCTGTAGAGAGCGGTATTAAACCACATTTTGCGTATACCCTTTTGTTTTATATACGGTCAGACAGCAGGGTACCCAGAACAATCCTTAAGCAATTTCTCTGGAAAACATCTAGAAAATCTTCATCCGCTTTTCGGAGCGTCCGTGCTTCAGAGTCATATTTGACCACTGTCATCACTGTAGCTTCTAATATTCTAATCTTGCTTTGCAGACTTATCTTCCTATTCTTCCAGACTTTTTTTTAACTTTGAAAAAACACCCTGAGCCTTGGCTATTCTATTTTTAACATCTGCACTGCTCCCGCCGTCTTTACTAATAATACTACCAGAGTAAGTGAAGCTGTCCACTTGATCAATCTTTTCATTGCCCAACGTCACCTTTTCATCTTCACTTATTTCTAGCCTTAGTGACTTTGTCTTCTTAACATTAATTTTCGGACCTATTCTAGCACCTTGAACTCGCAAAACCTCTAAAAGTTCATTCATTTTGCTCACACTTTCATCTAGGATGCTTAAATCATCAGCATAATCTAAGTCCAGGACTTTTGTTCGGGGATTGGGTCGCAAAAAAAGTTTTTAAAAACGCATCCAACAATTTTTTAATGCATTTTTGTTACGTTTTTTTTTTATCTGTTAGCCAGTTAGCCAGTACACACTCGAGAATTTGGATCGAACTGGGCTACAGCTTGCGAATCCCTTACGTGGTATTTAAGAAGCGCAGACAAATCATCGACGAATTTAAAACGATCGTCAAAGTCAGAAAGTACATAGTTGATAACAGCCAGGAAAAGAAGAGCTGCTAATTTGGTACCTTGTGGGGTGCCACATGTAATTTCCACCCATTCCGATTCAACATCACCGGGAAAAAGGGCGTACACTTTTTGATACCTGTGACGTAAGAAATCAACTACTAATTGGAAGATGTGCTTACGGGCACCCATTGACTTGAGATTCCGGGGGGCAAGAGGGTGCTTAATCAAATCAAATGCCTTTCGGTAGTCTACCAGAAGTAAATCTACAAACGAGCTTCTAAACTCTAACCATTCAACTACTATGTGATAAAACCGTACTAAATAAACAGACGTGCTGCATCCCTTCAAGAAACCATACTGGAAGGGGTCAAGTGACGGTGAAATGTCCGTGAGAAGTTCACGATATATGGAAGATTCTGCAACTTTAGCAAATCTTGGTACGATCAAAATATGTTTTATCTTATCAATTGTGTGAGGTCCTTTAGCTGGATGTGTTACACTGAAAGACGCCCGCGTCCAACTTTAGGGACAGGCTTGTTCAATTAATCACTGGTCTACGATTGATGTCACTGGTTAGGCTCAAAACATGGCACCGACAAAACCACTTTTGATCGGCAACTCGCGAGTGTAAGAAGAGCACGTTGGTTTTAGTTTTTTAAGTTCTTTATAAACAGCAAATTGGGTAATCTTTTTTATTTCGTCAGTTTTACTATCGACTAAGAGATCAACCAGTTCGGCCTCTGTAATTGAGGAGTAGGTGTTACAAATGCCAGCATAGAACTCGTTGACGTCTGAAGCGCTCATTTGGGATCCGTCAGGCTTGGGAATTTTCAGCTCACTGTTAACTGACTTGCCAGTCATTTGTTTCACTGTGGAATGCTACTTCCGACTGCTACTTTGGAGAAGGGGTACTACCTTTTCCCGAACATAATTTCTTCGCTTGAAACGATTGACGGCCACGATTCGATTTCTAAGTTTCGCCGCCGCGGCTATTTTTCCGGAACTGTGCAGCTTGCACCTCATCTTGATCATTTGTTTGAGATCGCTTGTGATCCATGGCTTATCGGACTCACTTACCACTACAACTTTAGTGGGAAAAAACTTGTGAAACATCTCTAACAGAAGAGAGTTAAACTGCTGTACTTTGCTATTCAGGTTTACTATAGAACACAGGTCGTCGAAGCAGTAAGTCCCGATCCACAGACCGAAATCGCATATTGATTGAGAGTTAAGCGGACGAATAGTCACTTTGGTTCTCTTTGGCTTCGGTTGGTTATTTTTGGCTTGCCTGAGAATTACATAATGATATGAACTGTGGAGAGGACCTAACGACCGAGGGGAGTAATAATTGTCACTCATGTTTGTAAAAATTAGGTCTAGAGTACTGCCACTCTGGTGCGTAGCAATGGTAACTACCTGCTTCAGATCAAGGACACTAGATACTCATTGTTTGTTCGTCTGGTTAAAATCGCCAGCTATTATGAAGCCAGGATAGGCATGGGCACGACGAAGTTTATCGATGTAGGTCTGTAAGTAGCTGATGAGCTCTTTCCTATTTTTTGCACTCTCTGGCTAATACACAGATGCAATTATCAAACATGAGAACTGTTTTGATAGTTTGGATGGCTTGCACTCTACCCAGACAACTTCGTGACAAGAATCGGTGGGTATATTTAATAGCTTAAATGAAATGTCATTACGAGTATATAGATACCAACGCCACCACCTTTTCTACTCAAGCCTCTATCACGGCGAGTGTTGAAATAGCTAGTGTAGCCTTTTATTCTACCCATTTCATCAGTGACATCCCAGCATTCGGTAACTGCGGCAATAGGAACACTCACTTCTCTCGGCAGTATCTCCATCTCGTCAACTTTATTTGTTAAGGATCGGGCATTACACAGAATGAAATTCGGAAGCTTTGCCTGAGCTGATAACTGTTCAGGACGTAATAGCGGGGGAAGTTCATCAGAGGAACACGGTAAGATCGGCTGCAGCTGTGATGGAGAAAGGGTGGGAGGAATTTCGTACCTTTGCAAAAATCATATTTTCACAAGAGTCCTTGGTTCACATACAGCCGTCCTCCTGTCAGAAAGACGTTCCTCAGAAACATGAACGATTTTGATATCGTGTTGCTATAGGAACATCTCTTGCTGGCTGTAAGTGTCAGTTCACTAAACAGAAGTAATGAACATGTAGTTTATACAAGCAGTGCAAGACGTACAAGGAGCAGACCTTCCGGAGGGTTTGCATGTATTGTGAGTAATAGACTTTCGTGCTTTTATCCCCAGTGCATGCACTCTTATAGGGCAATTTTATTGCCCTTCGATTTGCAGATCTAGTGATTATCAATACTTTCCTACCTCATGATAAAAAAACAGTTTTGTCGAGTGACGTGTTAACCCTGTTAGACATTATGTGTAAAAATACGGATAAAATCTATGAGGAATTTAATCTTGATTTGGGTTATTATTTTTGTTACCTTATCCTAAAAATTAGTGGGGAAAAAATTGGGCTAATTACAGACATTGATCAGCACCTGTTCATAGAAAGATCAATGAGGGGGGGGTTTTGTTTTTCACGGGGACCGTATCTTGGAAACTGATCCAACAGGAGAGAAGACGGGGACAAAATCGAATGCAGTTTTCCTCGATATGCATTCTCTCTACCCTTCGGCCATCTCCCATTATACACTACCTTGTGGCAACAATAAATGGCTCAATGACCCCCAAGCTCCCCATTTCCCCAACATTGACAGTGTTGAGGAGAATGGCCCGGTTGGATGATTTTTCGAAATTGATGGAGAGATACCAGACGACCTAAACGATTCAGTAAAGGATTTTGTTTTCCCATGCATCAATAGACCTGTGACTAAGTACTCTTTGAGAGCTCACAATAGGTGTTTAGTCAAGATGGATGGATTGCATTGGACACCTTCAAAACAAAAACTTATTACTGACCTTCTGTCGAAAAAAAACATAGTTGTATATTATGTGACTTTAAACTTGATGTGCAACAATAGTTTCATCGTCACACAGGTTGACAAAGCATTTCGGGTTGGTCTAAAAACCTAGCTAAAAGCGCTTGCAGACACTTGTCAATAAAAGTTCTGCAGCGCAAACGAAAGCTGAAAAAGACCGTTAGAAGCTCACTTTGAATTCGGCTTTCGGTAAAATATATGAGAGTGTTCCCAATAGGAATCGTTGTGATGTTGTGACCGATCCTGAACAATGTGCTCGAATTATTGCAGATCCAAATTACACTTCCTTCACAATCATTGGCCCAGACATGGTACTATTGAATAGAAAAAAAAGACGCATTGTCTTGAATAAAAATATTGCTGCAGGCAGTGCGATCCTTGAGATCTCAAAAAAGCTCATGTTGCAATCTTAAGTGCTTTTGATTGTTCAGGTTTGATCATTTAGAATCAAACAATTCCCTAAACAATCCCTTGTCACGAGTCGAAAAGGCTACAAAATGCCTATATTTACAAAGTTGCGGTGGGCTGGGTATTGGAGAGGGTACAGCTGCAAGTTTGCCCACTGCTGGGCCTTAAATCACACATATTGAAACCTTTGCGTCAATGTGATTACAACATGTAGTTACATGTCCAACATCTTTTAAGTATTAATCAAAGGTATTTCAATTGGGTTGTGCATAGTACAGCATTAGACTCAAGCTTGCAATCATTAAGTTTAGAGAAACTTCTCTTGAAAATCGAACACCATTTTCAAAATATTTACTTGGTGTGTTTTGATTTAGGACTGCCATACTGCAATTTTAATGATTTTTAATTACTAGTTTTGAATCATGAAGGATAATTCCCTTTATAATATACGAATGATCAGAAGATGAAAGAGGTAAGGCATGTCTGCATATGTGAAGGTGGGTATAGGGGGGCGAATGGAGGGTTATCAGCTCAGGAACCTTCTTAGAACCCTCTGATGATATTAATTGTCAATCCTTGTTTGAATCTCATTTCCACAATATGCAACATGTTCACTGTTTGTACGACATGTTCACCGTATACTTGCAAAAGTGTTACAAGAAGCACATCGTTTAAAAACAGAAGTTCACTTTTGTGCGTTAGACCTATCTAAAGCTTTCGATGCTGTTTGTCACTATCAGGCATGGTTTTCTCTGGCACGTTTGGGTATGACCTCGTTCTCTCATTGTAAAAGTCTAAGACCTACTGCGTCATTGGCACTTAAATAAAAACTATATGCGTCTTGAACAGTAGTAGAGGGGGAGGTGCTACTCCCATTGCTCACCCCTGCTGCCATCTACAATTTAGTTTAATGCTGACGGGACATAATTTATTCAAGGATTATCGATCGAGTCTAATCAGGGAGGTGTGTCAAGGTCAATCGATCTGTTGTTGTTTGGCCACGTGCGAATGACATGAGGGGTGATTTACATAATGCTGACGGGACATAATTTATTCAAGGATTATCGATCGAGTCTAATGGGGGGTGTGTGTCAAGGTCAATCGATCTGTTGTTGTTTGGCCACGTGCGAATGACATGAGGGATTGATTTACATAATCGATGGGGGAATTATTGATTCACGAGCGTGGGGAATTATGAAACAAACATGGCTTCATTGTTGTTTGGCTAGCCTGGCCTGAGAACTTGATTTACATAATCGTTAGGGGAAATTATTGATTCACGAAGGGGAAATTAAGAAACAAACATGGCTTCATTGTTGTTTGGCTAGCTTAACCTGAGAAATTGATTTACATAATCGCTAGGGGGAATTATTGATTCACGAAGGGGGGGGGATTAAGAAAAATTAAGGTTTCTTCAATCTTTAGGCCTGAGGGATTTATTTATTATTGTTGTTTTTGGACAAGTGCATGCTAGGGGTGAATGTCAAGGTGTCCTGGAATAGGAAACAGTTAGATCACGTGTTTCCTTCTCAACCAATCAGAGAGTCGGATACATCCTCCTTCTCAGCCAATCAGAGACGTGCTTACATATGATTTTCCCGTTACATAACAATTCACCCTTGAGATTTCATATATAACGGGTATGCAATGTGATTAAATCATCAGAAAGTATTGTGACACAATAGAAGCAACAATGAATGTTATTGATGAACTTGAAGCCTTGGCCGCCACAATTAGCAATGTAAGTTCTGTTTTCATTTTTTATTTTCAAAATAAAATTGTTTTCCGTGGTCACCCTCTACTATATTCGGGTCAAGGCGCCCCCCCTATACAAACGCCACTATATGATGTTTATACTCGATAAAAAGTGTAAAATACGCTCTTTTTTCGTTATGTAAACCCCATCCTTCCTTCCCCCTCTGTTTACGACCTTAATTCTGTTTTCGATAAATTCCGTATCTTATCTAAAAGCAACTGTCAACTTTCTGTCATTCCCTTAATATACAGTCTGCTATGGCTTGACTTACAGATTTCTCGCAACGATTTAATTATCTGATAATTACTGACACCCCTTTAAAGTACATCCGACTTTGATAAATATACCAGAATTTGGATAGCGGCTTAACCAAAGGTTTCTCTGAGAAGGCTAGTTTCGTGTGAAAAAAGAGATTGACACGGCCTCAAGTCTAACACCTCCATTGTAAGGTGAAAACAAACTGTTTCGGCGCGTGAAAAGTAAGGGTGGTGGGTTTAAGAAAAAGATACATTGCTTTATTATGCGTAAATTGAATAGAATTTTTACCATATCTTTCGGTGGGGGGGGAGGGGGTATTTTTCCATGCCTTTTCCGTGGGGGTTATTTTCTGTGGACTTTGTTTCTGTGGTTGTGATAAATATACAAACTAGGCCGGCCTTTGAACGGTTCAGTGAGTCTTCTTTCTAAGATTCAAAAAAGGATGCAATTAGTATATTTCACGAAATTTTTTTACGTTGTTGCGTAAATTGAATAGCATTTTTACCATATATGTCGGTGGTGAGGGCGGGGTTAATTCTAAATGTCTTTTTTCTCAGGTATTTTGACAGGGGGGGTTTTTGTACGTTGTCTGTTTTTCTGGGGGTGTGAGAAATATAAAAAAAAGGCCGGCTTTTGAATGGTTCAGTGAGCCATAATTCTCAGATTCAAAAGGATGCGATATCTGTCGGGGGGGGGCGGGGATATTTTTTCCATGTCTTTTCTATGGGATATTTTCCGTGGGGTTATTTTCCGTGGGCTGTTTTTTTTTCTGGGGGTGCGATAAATATACAAACTAGGCCGGCATTTGAATGGTTCAGTGAGCCGTAATTCTTCTTTCTCAGATTCAAAAAAGAATGCAATTAGTATATTTCACGAAATTTTTTTACGTTTTTGTTTAATTTTAATTGCATTTTTACCATCTATTTCGGTGGTGAGGGAGGGGATCTTTCCACATGTGTTTTTCTCCGGGGTATTTTCCGTGGTGGTTATTTTCCGTGGACTATTTTTCTGGGGGGTGTGATAAAAATACAACCTAGGCCGGCCGTTGACAGTGTCAGTGAGCCGTAATTCTCAGATTCAAAAGGATGCGATATCTTTCGGTGGGGGGAGGGGGTATTTTTCCAAGACTTTTCTCAGGGATATTTTCCATGGGGTTATTTTCCGTGGTCTGTTTTTTTCTGGGGGTGTGATAAATATACAAACTAGGTGTAAGTAGGCCAAACTATTCTGTAATTTAGTATGATTTTGTGTTTCCAGACGCTCTTGGACACATTTATCATTATAATTATCAATTAAAAAAAATAGCAAGTTTTCACAAAAATTTGCTTGTAAATTTTTCGATGTTATGATGTATCTTATAGCTAAAAGGTCAATATACCATCCGATGCGCCTTTTAACGTTCTTTCTAAATATGCTAATTTCAACCTTTGCAAACTTTCCATAAACTTTATAGCAAAAAGGTCAGCATACCATCCGATGCGCCTTTTAACGTTCTTTCCAAATATGCTATTTTCCAATTTTGTAAATTTCACTTTGAGCCCTAACGGAGTTTCAAAATTGTACGGTGTACATTTTTTTTTTTCGTTTTTTTTTGTGTAACAGAAAAAAAGATACCATTCAATTCCCCCTTAAAAACTCATTCTAAATACTGTAATTAGTGCCGTCACAATTGGTCCCAAGCCCCCCCCCCCCTTAATGGGGCCAGTTATTGCCTTCGACTACATAAAAAATTTCGCTGATTTTTTAGGTTCTCATATTTTTTGTGCCTTTTCTTTGCATATTTTTGTATATAACCTAGGGCTGTATCTGGCCCCATTAAGGGGGAGGGTGGCGCAATTGCAGTAATAAGGTTTATTGTATCTTGGAAGAGCATTGAACGGAGGATCGAAGACTATATTTCTTTGTGTTCTTATATCTTAGTTTCACTAGCAGAAAAAAGTTACCTAGCGTTTTTCAAAGAAAATCAAAGAATTAAAACTAGCAGAAATAAAATCACAAAATAACTCAAAGTTAAAAGGAATAGAAATTATTATGAATTAACAAATGGATCCTACAACGAACGGAAATTAAAAGTTCTTGTTCACTTTTTAAGAGTCAAAAGAGATTGGAGGGCAACTAGCCCCCCCCCCCTCCTCCCCGCCCTAAATGCATCAGAAATTTTTTTTTTTAAATAGTTGAAAGGTTAAGTAACAAAACTTGGCGTTGACAAAACCCCCCATGGCCCGGGGGAAGGAAGGGATTCTCGTATAAACTTCAGATAGGGCTCATTTGATTGAAAATTGGAAGTTCTAGTCCAGCTCTTACGAGTCAAAATCGATCGAAGGGCAAATACCCCCCCCCCCCCCAAGCCCTTTTTCCCCACCCGTCCCTTTGAACTAATTCTGTTTATACCTGAAGGCCCAATGAGAGTTAGAACGTTTTGGTATTAACACAAACCTATTAGGCATCTGCTCTCCTTCCGACCAAGGAAAGAAACAGAGAGTGTAAGGCAGTGGCGGATCCAGGAGAGGGGTAAGGGGTGCGCTCCCCCTAACGTAGTATAAAGTACTGCAATTTACTTAGTTAACGCAAGTTTGCGTTAATTAAACTTGCTCCTAACGTAATGTTATTCGATCAACCTATTTTGCCCCCCCCCCCTAAAAAATTCTGGATTCACCCCTGGTGTAAGGGAACTATAAATTTTAATTTGTAATTCAATAAATGGTGTTCCAAAGTTTATGCGACCTTGAAACGGGTCCCTCCCCTAAACCCTCTTCATTGAGGTCAAGAAGACTGGACGCTGCTTCGATTGATAAACTGAAAAGTTTACTGTCCCAAGTCGACCGGTCTCCCTGCTTAGAATGTGACGACGTGGGCATTTTTTATGAGCCAATCAGAGGTTGTTCAATATATGATAACTTGATTTGTGGTTGGGATTTAAATGAAAGAAATAGTTATGCTATGTGCTTGACAGTATATAAAGTCCACTGTTATGTCTGGGCGTGAATATAAACTCCTTTGTTATTTGCTTTCTTGTATAGGAACTCCCATGATATATTCTTGCATGAACAGGAATACAAACTGTCGATACCCTCATTGTATAGGAATACCCAGTTTATTTGCTTGCCTGTATAGTAATTCCATTGTTATTTGCTTGCTTGTATAGGAATACCCAGGTTATTTGCTTGCGTGTATAGGAATTCCCTTGTTATGTGCTTGCATGTATAGAAAGTCCCGTGTTATTTGCTTGCATGTATAGGAATTCCCATGTTATTTGCTTGCGTGTATAGGAATTCACATGTTATGTGCTTCCTTGTATAGGAATTCCCATGTTATTTTCTTGCGTGTATATGAATTCCCATGTTATTTGCTTGCATGTACAAGTAGTCCCATGTCATTTGCTTGCGTGTATGGGAATTCCCATCTTATTTGCTTGCATGTATAGGAATTCCTATGTTATTTTCTTGCGTGTATAGGAATTCCCATGTTATTTGCTTGCGTGTATATGAATTCCCTTGTCATTGAAAATTGCTAGAGTCGACTTGATAATGTAACAATAAATATTATTAAATCCTTATTGGTTTTTTAACAAAGTTCGAAAGATATAAGGAATTCAATGTTCAATCAAATAAATGCGGGGCAAAAAATCACATGAGGAGAAAAAACATTCAATGAGTAGCAACTCAAGGGCAACTTTAACGACATGGTACAAAACCAACATCCCCAGAAAATAACATAAATATTCAGTAATCAGGCTCAAAAATAATTGCAATGTAACTGAGTGGTGGATCAATGGCTGTAGCCAAATACCCCCACATTTAAATAGTCCAAGAATCTTGGCGGTAGTGAAGGAAATTGTAACTTGATATGTCGCCAACGCAATTGACTTGATGAACTGTTTTTTGACCAAGGGCATTTCACTTTTTAAGACTAGCCTTTGTGATTTTATCTAAATTTCAGCAATTTGATTCGATTCCTAGTTCAATTTAAAAATCAGTTTTCCATTTGAATAGGACGATTTCCGATTTTGAGGAGTTGAACTCAAGTCCAACTTTAAGATATTCGGCTTCAAGGATTTCAAAAATATCAATTGCCCGCTGAAGGGTTCGGCTAAGATTCAGGATGTCGTCCCCGTAACATACCAAAGACAAGTTAGCAGAGAATCAGCGAAGATGGACATTGATCTTTTGCATCAAGGACACAGTTAATGAAAAGGTCGGGAGAGGTGATTGGTCCTTGACGTGCTCCTTTCTTGACTGGAACTAGTCGGGTGTGCGGAATGGGGGTCAAACCCTTGTCAGGAGCAGGAACTTGCGCTGAATGAATGATATTTCCATCCATAGGACTTGGGATATTCAGCCAAGGATTGAATCAATATACCCATTGGACAAATATCCCAGATCACAAGAACGGATATTTCACCCAAGTTTCTGCTTCAAGTGGCAGTTCCATTTCAAGAATTGACTATCACATCACCTATGGTTCTTATGAAAGGGGTGGTCGTTTCAAATTTAGAAGAGGCTCATTTGATTGGAAATGTATACTTCTAGTTCCCTTTTACCAGTCCCACACCTGTTTTTACTGAACATAATATTTTAATACTTTTTTTTTGTTCTTGTACATAGATCCTCGTATCAAATTTACTAGCTTACGCAAGCGAACTGACGCTGCGCGACTGTGCAGTTTCTCATCAATTTTTATCCTTGAAAATGGGCACTGGAAGTTAGGATTTGTAACGAATGAGCCCTTCCCAAAGTTTCTACGATCGTATATTCTATTAGTCAGCCCCTTAACTGAAACATATTCCCAAGGTCTTTAGATGACGGGCACTTTGATCCTAACGATTTTTAATGATTAAAAAGTAGTCGTTTATGAGCATTAGTTAAATAATACTGGAATGATCGCAGGTTGGAAGAGGTACAAAATATGTAAATTAGCGAATGAGTGGGTGGGAGGACTGGAGGGCTTATGAACGCAAGGGCCCTTTTAGCGCTTTAATCATGCAAATTGGAAACCTTTTAATGGTGCCTATTCCAGCAAGATGTAATACGTGTCTTTTCTATTGTCATAGATATTAGGAAGTCTCGCCTTTTGCAAAAATGAAAAAAACTATTTACAAAATTTGGGTTCCTTATAACGGTGCAGAATGGTATCTAAGATTTTGTTCGGGGAATTTGGGTATAAAAGAACTTTATTAAACGCAACAAAAGTCTGTTTCAATGTATTTTTGTTACAAACCGGATACCGTGTGACTGTTAACTGGTACCGTAAACTGGGTACCGTGTACAAACAAACCTGGTACCCCCCGGATACGGCCCTTTTCCTTTAGATACGCTTAACGAGGTGTCCCCATAGCTTTAATTTTTGACCTTTCGACCGTTCTGATCAAAATTTACATTCTTGATATGAAACCATTCAGGGTGAGGAGAATTTAGGAGTGTCGAGGGGGGCTTGCTACTTTCTGCTATTTTTACCCCCTTTATAAAATGCATTTTGCAATCGAGTTAGCCATTCTTCATCTTTCTACGCTCATTCGTTCGACGACGATCCTGGTAGGGGGAGGGGTGTTAGAATGTTCATGAAATTCATTTCTTGCTTTCACAAACGACACTAAAGCGTTGACTATGACGTTTTTTTTTGTATTGAGTTAAGTTCTCTTTAATTAATCTTCATTTCGTATCTGCTTTAAAGGATAAGCTTGGGAATAAACTTCGGAGAAACTTAAGAAGTAGCTTCATCAAGTTTTTCTTCGCCGGTGACTGGGAGGTGGGTTTCGGATAGGCCGACTACGTCCCAATTGTAACGGTTTATCTCTCTCAGGAGGAGTTCCTTTTTTCCTTGTTTTGCAAGCGTTCTGATATTAAGGGTACCAATTGATAAAGTCGATTTAGGTGATATAATGGCCTCCAGGGATGGAGTTGTCAAAGTTGAGGTATTCGCGCGATTAGCGGTCGTCGTATCGTCGGCTGCCCCGGACGCGGTAGATCTAAACGGATGGCCTTCGTCGGTTTCCCCGGACGCGGTAGCACTGGTTCTCACACTCGTTTGTTTGCTCATTATCATCATAAAAGTGAACAAAGGGGTTTCTTGGCTGGCGTCAGGACAGCGGCAAGCCACTCCTCTCTGTCCCTAGCAGGGGCCGATTATATCTCCTACCGATAATGCGCCCTTATGGCATCCTGTATCACCAACAATTTACCCATTGCTAGGGAGTGGATTGTGACTGGCGGAACGTGTCCACGCGCCGGTGGGCCCAGCCCAGTGCACATCAGAAGGGCTATCCTTCTCCTCCACCTGTATTTAGGTCCCCCAGGTGAGGGTGTTCCAGTTATACTTCAAGACCCCCAGAAACTGGTTCCTAGTTGGTCCGTGCCTCCCATCTGCATGGAGGTATCCTACATATCTGTAGGACGTTCCCCTATCCGCCACCTGGGGACGCGCTGAGTGGCCTGGGCTAAGCCCCTGCTGAGAAGGTAACTCAGATCTTCAGTTAATTGGTCTTCAAATACCTTAGTCTGGCGTGTCACCCTTTTCAAGATCTTTTATATTTGCTATGAATGGATCATGACCGAAAATCTAGTGAAGATTGTCGCTTTTAGATAATTTATCTCTAGATGATAGCAGCGTATCAAACAAGCCAAGAGAAAAGTAAAACAGCTCCCCTCTTCAGTTAATCGATCTTCAAGTACCTTAGTCTGGCGTGTCACCCTTTTCAAGATCTTTTATATTTGCTATGAATGGATCATGACAGAAAATCTAGTGAAGATTGGCGCTTTAGATAATTTTATCTCTAGATGATAGCAGAGTATCAAACAAGCCAAAAGAAAAGTAAAACAGCTCCCCTCTTCAGTTAATCGATCTTCAAGTACCTTAGTCTGGCGTGTCACCCTTTTCAAGATCTTTTATATTTGCTATGAATGGATCTTGACTGAAAATCTAGTGAAGAGCTAGGGGCACGCCCCGCACGGTTGCCGATGAACCTTGGTACGCTCCCTGTGACGGTCAATGTTGATGAGCCTGTGTTGTATTGGATAAGTAACAGCATTAGATAAAATCTTATATTAAATCAGTTAAGAACATAACAAACGACCAACTATTGGGGTATGGACGTGTCCTCAACAAAAACAAATATTATCTAAGTACCTAAAGAAATCGGGACAACATGTCTATCTCAAAATTTTGAGTGGCTGTGGTTGGGGAACTGAAGGGCGTGAGGGGGGCGCCCTAAGGGCCATACCCTAAAGTTCTACGCAGAAAAATGGTTCTCTCAATGTGAAGTTTAACGTGGAGTCTCAGGTATGTACGGGTCGAAGACTCCGACGAAGGTAAAAAATCGTAGATGAAAATCTTTACTTTCACACAAAACTTTCCCTTTGTTGGCGTTTTGAGTTACATCTTAAAAATAAAACACTCTATATGGACCTCGCAACATAGGAAAACCAGTAAACTATACCAATTGTGAGGTTTGTTGGGGGGGTTCCTGTAGGCGTGTAGGATGGGGCTAGTTGACATCAAAAAAAATTCGACTAACAAAAATGGTCGTATACCTTTGACTTTCACAGCGAATAAGCCTCCTTTGGAGCTTCTACGACGACCCCTTCCATATGAAGTGCCTCTGGGAGAAAAAAATAAACAAATAAATAATAATAAAACATTGGAGCCGTATGGCCTTTACTATAGGCAACGCTGCAGCGTTGAATTTTTGAAAAATTCAAAACTTAAAACGAACAGAAATTATTCCGTGTATAAACGTAGTTCTCTCTTCCATAAGCCCTTAAACTTCACGCTAAATTTTGAACATGTACATCAGCTTGATTTTTAAAACAATAAAAAACTTTGTAGTAATAAGTAATGCTTTGAAGAGGAGACCATCCGTGCCGAATACAGTATAATTTCAGTTCCTGTTATGTTTTAATATCGCTCCTTAGTTTAAGTTAAAAAAAAAAACTTTTTTATTTAATAACGAAGAAGACCAGCGTCCAGCAAGCGACTTGCGAAGTTTTTAACTCATGAATAGGCCCGAATCTTTTTTAACTTCAAGCTGGGATTTGAGAAACACTGATGAAAACATTGATGGTTGCAATCAACATTGATCGCGCCGGCAGCGCAAAAACAATTATTGGCGGCACGCTGGCGGGAAGCCGCCACTGCTATTTTTGGCCCCTCCACCACCGGTCTTCCCTTATCGGCGCGTTGCCGGGGTATACATGCAACGCTATTAAGAGACAAAGAATATCTTCAAGCAGAGCGCACTAAAGTAGTCTTGGCAAACAATTTATAAGAAATAACTCTACGGCGAGTCAAAAAGACAAAACAATTCCAAATATTTGATTTCATGTGTTTAGAAAATGATGGTCTTGCAGGGACGGGAGGGGGGTTGGCTGCCTTTCAATAACTTTTAACTCTTAAAAAGGCCACCAGAATTTTTAATTTCCAATCCAATGAGTTGCTTTCGAAGTTTCCTTCAACTTCTTTTTTCCCTTTCACAGTTGTCCTTTAATTTCCAATCGAATGAGTCTGTTTTGAAGTTTCTATGACAACGCCTTATATAAAAACCTTAAATGCCCACAGGGCATAACTTAAAACCCTTGCCCTGAGGGTTGTGGGGTAGTGTCCTCCTCAAAATATATTTTATATCGGGAAATCAACTACGCTGAAAAAAAGAGCTATCTCACAATTTTGTGTGGATAGGTTGGGGGTACTGAGGGGCGGGGGGGGGGGGCAGCAGCCCTCCAATCGTTTTCGACTGTTACGAAGGGTACTAAACCTCTAATTTCCACTAAAATGAGCCTGTTTCGAAGTTTCTACAACAACGCCTTCTATAAAAACCTTATATGCCCTTGTTGCCTTACATAAAATCTAGGCCCCGAGTTTTGTGAGGATGTGATCTACTCAAAAATATATTTTCTATACGTAATTAAATTCTAATCAAAAAAATATTTAAATCGAATTTAGTTTGGAAGATGGTCTGGGGACTGATTGGCGTGGTAGAGGGGGGGCTAGGGGCCTTCGAATAACTTTCGACTATTGAAAACGGCACTAGCTTTTTGAATTTTAAATCGAATGAGCCTTTCTTGAAGTTTTTACGACAACACCTTCTATAAAACCCTTATATGCCCCTAAAGTATAACTTAAAACTCTTGCCCTGAGGGTTGTGGGGGAGTGTCCTCCTCAAAAATATATTTTCTATCTGGAAATCAACTACGCTGAAAAAAATGGCTATTTCAAAATTTTGATTGGATGTGTTTGAGGAAATGATGAGTGTTGGGGGGAGGGGGCTAGTTACACTCCAATCACTTTCGATTATTAAAAAGGGCACTAGCCTTTTAATTTCCAATCGATTGAGCCTGTTTTGAAGTTTCTACGACAACGCCTTCTATAAAAACCTTACCTAGGGCATAACTTATAACCCTTGCCCTGATGGCTGTGGGGGAATGACCTCCTCAAAAGCATATTTTATATCTATATATCAACTATACTAAACAAAATGGATATCTCAAAATTTGGATTTGATATGGTAGGAGGAATTGTGGTCGTGGGAGGGGGGGCTAGTTGCCATCCAATCATTTTCGACTATTAAAAAGAGCACTAGAACTCTCGATTTCCAATCGAATGAGCCCCCTTTGAAGTTTTTACGAAAACCCCTTCCATATGAAGTGCCTCTGGGAAAAAAAAATAATAATAAACAATAAATAATAAAACATTGGAGCCGTATGGCCTTTACTATAGGCAACGCTACAGCGTTGCCTCTGATAGCACTAATCACTTTAATGTATTTGTCTGGTATACCATACAAGGATAAAACCTTTACAAAAGCTCTTCTATCAACATAATCGAACGCTTGCTCATAATCTATAAAACTGAGGACCAAACGTGTTTGACAACTCAGGCGCTTCTCAATTATTAACCTAAGAGTGAAAATTTGGTCGACGCATCCTCTACCTTTTCTAAAACCGCACTGTTCTTCTCTTAAAACTTTGTCTACGGTATCTCTCAGTCTAACAAGTATCATACTACTAAGTAATTACTTAGACGGAGAAAAAAAAAACTTTAGTTTGGGCTCAAGAACTAAAAAACGCGATTCTAACAGAACTTTATGACTCTAAATTCTGACAAAGATTCTCAAAATGCTGAGACATTTCCGTGGGGTTAGAACTAGTTGTCCTGTAAATAATTGCGATCAAAATTTTAACATGATACTTTTTTACATTAACAACAAAAGATAAAGACTGACCTTCAACCCAGAGACCTAAAGTATCTTATACAGTTACAGAAATATCATCCCGCACGTAAATTCCTAATCCACTGTTTCCGCATCTGCGTTCTATTTTTATAGTAAAAATAATAACCTCCTAGTGAATACAAACTTCAAGGTGAAATTTCACGCAAGAAACTCTCAGTTAGGGATATTACATCAAAACCAAGATTACTTTCATTAACTGTGGTAAGTAGTGTATGAAACGCAGTTTCAAGCCCCTGACAATTATACGTGGCTATGATAAAATTACTCGATGATTTAATTTGCCTCTGACCACAGGGATCAATATACTTAGAAACCGGAATATTCAGGTCTGAACTCACTTTTTCATTCTCACCATCCCGTTCACAAATGTCTCGTTTACATACATTAGCTAAATTAAAGTAATTTCCTGCAAGATCAGATAGTCTATTAGTCAGCAGATACATTTTGAAACAAAAAGTTCACCTTACTGTCACCAAAGCAGTTTAGTCACTCTCTTGTCTTAGCAGTATTAGGAAAACCACTGCTTCTTCAGTCAGGTCTTCACAGTCACAACCAGATTACAAATGTTATCTTGGTCCGCCTTGTCTCAAATCGAAGGTGTTATATCCTGCTTCTGTTGTTGAAGTAGCCAGGATTGTAAATAGCTTGAAGGGTTCTTCGTCGTCTGTATTCCAACTATGGTAGTTAAATTCATTCTTCCTTAAATCATTTCTCCATTGACAAAGCTTATAAATCTTTCTTTTGAAAATAGGATTTTCCCCAGTTCATTAAGCGAGCTAGAGTAATTGTTTTATATAAAGGTGGACCAAGAAGCGATTCAGCTATTTATCGTCCTATATCTTTGCTGTCTGTTTTTAGCAAAATTTTTGAAAAGACCATGCTTTCCCGTCTACTTGCTTTTCTAGAGACTAAAAGATTTCTTCATGATTTTCAGTTTGGCTTCCGAGCTAAACATTCTACGGAGGATGCGTGTGTACCTCTTTTAAATTTTCTCCACACCACGCTTGACTCTTGTTTGATTCCCGCAGCTATATTCCTAGATGTCGGTAAGGCTTTTGACTCTTTAACTCATGAGATTCTGCTGTATAAGCTATCACACAATGGTGTAAGAGGACAGGCTCATGCTTGGATTGATTCCTATTTATCAGACAGAACTATCTCCGTAGACTCCCTTTCCCACTTTTTGTCTGAAGTTGAGTTTTGTGCTCCTCAAGGCTCTGTTCTTGGACCGTTTCTGTTTTTGATTTATGTTAATGACCTTATAGTTGCGGTTAAGATTCAGCTGAGCGAAGAGCGTGTGTAATTTGGGCGGCATATATATCAAGTTCAAGTCGGGCCTCTTTCGGTTCAATTCGTCGTGACCGGATCAGAAGGTTAAATGGGATTTTAATATTAGCTAAAATTTCATCCGAAACTTGCGTGTAAACCGACGTATTAACATTATTCCAATCCCGTATTTGCGTCAATTTTTTTGTAGTTTTTGCTGCATTATTTTGTTGTGGATGCTCAGATTGTATAGCGGGAGGTGTGATTTGCAGTTCTATTGAAAAATGGTCAGAAGTAAGAGTAGTGTCAGACACCCGTACTGAAGTAGGGAGTAGGTCATTAGAGCAAATAACATGGTCTAAATTAGAAGTACTTCCTGTGTTGTGTATGTATGTAAAATTTTGGTTTTTTTCTAAAATGGTAAATGTATCATCTAGGAGACCATGTACCATACTTTCACGATCACCAGTAAAAAGCGCGTTAGTTTCAGTAAATTCAGCACTCATAGGACAGTTAAAATCACCTAACATTACACAAGGCAATCTTTCTAATCGGATTTTGCTAAGACATTCAGCTAATTTACGTAAACTTTGCGCAAATTCGGAATGAGATGCGTCATCACGATAGTCGGTTGGCATGTATACGTTCACAACAACAAAATTACACACTTGAACTGCTAGAATGTTTTGCGTTGAAAAAAACAACTTTGATTCAACATCGTTACTAATATACGTCACGAGACCCCCGGAAGGCCTTCCTTGGTCCTTTTTTCTGACAGCAGGAACAACATACATGTTATTAGCACGGAAAATGTCCAGTTGACCTACAGAAATAGGAAGAGCAAAGTGCTCTTGGATACACACAATTTGATTGCTTTTTAGCATTTCACAAACTATTGGGTGCCTTTCTGCGACACTGTCTCCCTAAGAGCACTTTTCGAAAAGCACCAAAATTTGAGTAATTTTTGAAGACTACAATCTGGACATACCAGATCTTGCTTAGATGGGATCATCCAAACAATCAATAAACTTTAGAATTATTTAAGAAGTGGGTGAAAGTAGGATTTTTGATTTAGTTGGTTGAAAGAGGAAAGTTTTCGAAGTACTTTGCACTCCAGCAAAATATTACCGCTAGAAATATTATTCGAGCAACTGAACTCTGCCTTCATTGCTTTTCATCTTTATAGGCATGATGTCTTCGAGGAGTGAGTTCTACCGTACCAGGTGAGATAGTAACCTTAACTTTGGCATTTAGCTTTTTATACATATCACGTATTGATTTGATGACAAAAATATTGACTCCACGCTTATAAGCAGTCAAGAAGATATGTGGATGTATACCGGTGTCGAAAGCTAGATACGTCTAACCCTGCAAACTATACTACCTCATTATTTTCATGAGCATGTAGGAGTAAATTAGCAATCAAATAGTGAGCATGGTCACGGCCTACTCCTTTCTTGAAGCCGAATTAGTTATCGGGTTTATAACACTTAACAGATATCTCGTCAATAATTAGTAACTCAAAAAAAATAAACCAAAAAAAAAAAACAACTTAAATTACATTACAATAAAACATACTAAACACATAAAGAGAACAAAAAGCTTTTTGTTCTCTTTATGTGTTTAGTATGTTTTATTGTAATGTAATTTAAGTTGTTTTTTTTTTTGCGATTTTATTAATAATATTTGATTTTCTAATAGAGTTGGGTTTTAGTTTTTGGAAATAAGAACATCCACGTCAAAAATACATCTGATTTTATTTAAAATATTTGATTTTCTTAAAATAAAGTTGGGGTGTATTTTTCAGAAATAAGAACATCCACGTTTAAAATCATCTGATTTTATTAATAATATTTGATTTTCTATTAAAGTTGGGTTTTTAGTTTTCGGAAATATGAACATCCTCGTTTAAAATACATCTGATTTTATTAATAATATTTGATTTTCTCTTATTTTATTAATAATATTTGATTTTTTTTAATAAAGTTAGGTTTTAATTTTCAGAAATAAGAACATCCACTTTTAAAATACATCTGATTTTATTTGTAATATTTATTTTTTTAATAATATTGGGTTTTAGTTTTCAAATTAATATAAATTTTTACCTAAATTTTAATTTTAACATATGGACAATGCCAATAGAAGGTTTTTCCCTTATATGGGTCTCCCTTCTGTATGGTTTTGGATTGATAATCAAGTACTTTGCAGTAGGCATCAAGACATGGCCAATTGCAGAAAAAGCCAAAACAAATAGTCTGAGTCATTGAGAGGCAAATTTTTAAATGGCAGGAGTAAGTACAACTCTCTTATTGGACAAATACAAATTTTTTGAATTTTTGGTTTAATCTAGGCGAAGAAATGAGATTCTTAGCAGATACGACCGAATGAAATGTGGAAGACATTTTGAGAAGCTGGATTCGTGAATCCAGATTCTCATTGGTTTTTATAACATATTGCATTCCTAGATATCATGAACTAAAACTGGAATTCTCAGGAAAATTGCTACACCGGCAATATTGGCTTTTATGCTGTTTCTAAATATATAAAAATTTCAGTTTACTGTTACCCACTCAAAACCAAAAATCTGAGAAAATTTACCTGATTTTTAGAAAAAGGGGGAACACCCCCAAAAATGCAAGCGATCTTATTGAAAGTCTCTTTATTAGATTCATCCCATAAGAGAACGCAACAATAGAGGTTTCAAGCTTTCATTTCCAAAAGGTGGAATTTCGTATTTTTTTCAGAAAAAACATCGTCAATGCATTTTTATTTGTTTTGTTTTTCACAGGGGTGATTGTATCAAACCCAAGGTCCAAGATGATTGGGAGGGAGCTCATTCAAACGTGAATTTAAAGCTTTTTCTCAAGTGGCCATACAGATTTGGCCAGTGGAAAGTATTGTTTTCTTGATATTTTAGGGTACCAAACTACGACTTTACCTCGAAGAGGACGAAATTGCAATCAATTTAAAGTTCTGAGAAGCTAATTGATTTAAAAGTATCAATAACTATAATTTGGGTTTTCCAGTCGCAAAAGAAGTAATGTCACGCGTTGGCAGTACTGGATTCAACCAAGTTCATTCGCTTTATTTGTAATGAAAACGTTTGGTGATCTGTAATTGCGTATCAGCTATAATGAGGAGGAAGGGTGAGTCATTATTTGGGTGGGGGTAGCTATTTCTGGAGGATGCTGTACTTTTATATGGTGGAGGCTTACAAGGCCTCGTGGACTGAAGACGTTTGAGTTTTTACAGTTAACAAACCCCCTCCGATAAAAATAATGTAAAGCAGCTACTGCTTGCTCTGTTGATCTACCACTCAAAAAACCAAACTGATTAGGAGAAAAAAACTTATTCTTTACCAGAAATGAAATAAATCTACTTTTTTAACTTTTCAAAAACTTTAGAAACAGGTGATAAAATAGCAATAGGCCTATAATTGTTTGGGTTATCTTTATCACATTTTTTAAACAAAGGTAAAATTTTAGCTAGTTTAAGAGAAAGTGGGAAAAATCCATTTTTTATACAAGAATTAAAAATATATAAAAGCGGCTGAAAAAGTACACCAGCTAATTCTTTAAGCAGAGAAGTCAATTTACCATCACACCCTGTCGAAAATCCATTTTTTAAACTAGTAACGGCTTTTTGGTACTCCGAGAACCGGATAGGGTACATAAATATAGTCGTATCTACTTTATTTGGTAAATATTTTCTATTATTATGTGTTCCAGCAGAAATTTGATCCACCGGACCATGCCCAACTTTTCTAAAATGGTCAGCAAATGCTTCCTCCATCCCTCTCTCATCAGTTATCTTAACTCCTTCATGAATGGTAATGTGAGATGGAATATTTCTTGTTTTAACATTATTTATTTTGAGGTTAAGGCTTGGCTAAAAAAATGGAATTCTCAGAGAAAAACTCACAAATATAGCTCTTAATATGGCTTTTCAGCGTGTTTTCCAACGAAAATACGCAAAATATGATGAGAATACGATCCCATGATTCTAATTCATAAGAATCATTAGGGAGGTATCTAATTTAAATCCTTTATCGGAGGTTTGTCTAGGCTGTTCAAATAAAATGTTCATGTCAGTTATAATATAACATCTATTTATGGTAAGCAGTATGTTAAGTGTTTTTTCCAACTAATATACTCAAAAGAATAGGAAAATAAGTGCCCTAGAGTCCCATTCAGATCTATCCCTGAGTTTTTATATGTCGGGTATAAAAAAATGGTCTTAAAAGTTAACATTTAAAAACGAGAGCTCGTCATAGTTCTGTACATGGTTATGTCCATATACCCTCCATAAATACTATGCACCTTAGTGACCATTATTATCTGTCAGTAGACTAATTAGGTGTGACCTAGCTGGTTGGAAAATTACACTCCAATCCAGGATTGATGTCTCTGCGGTTCTAAAAAAATGGCTGTGTCATTGAACAACTCACACATCTAGTTATTTAGAATATTGTTCAGCCTGTTTTCCAAAGAAAATAAGCCAAATACTATGAGAATACTTTACCATGATTCTAATTCATATACTTCAATTAGGGAGGTGAAGTTTTGGCGAAAAAATTGAAATGTCAGTGAAAAACTCACAAATATAGCTCTTAATCTGGCTTTTCATTGTGTTTTCCAACGAAATTACGCAAAATACGATTAAAATTCGGTCCCATGATAAAAGGGAAGATAGGTGTATGAGTGTTGTCCCTGCGGGTCTAAACAAAATTACTTGACTTCTACATTCTCTCTCATAAATAGAAATCGTCGGTTTTTCATCGTTTTTTCCCTCGTTATTAAGCAATATAAGATGAATTTACATTACAAAGATTCTCAGTCATATCATTCAAGAAGAGAGGACATGGCTTGGCACAAAAAATGGTCTTCAAAGATAAAAATTCTCAAATATAGCTCTTAATATGGCTTTTCAATGTATTTTCCAACGAAAATACGCAAAATACGATGCAAATACGTTCCCATGATTCTAATTCAGTAGAATCATTAGGGAGGTCAATTAGGGCTGTCTAATTTTCATCACATAACTGATCGGGGTCAAGGCTTGGCATATCACCCGGACTGGTCAGTTAAAATCTCAAACATACAGTTATTAATATGTATTTTCAGTGTGTTTTCCAACGAAAATAGGCCAAATACTATGACAATACATTACCTTGATTTTAATTCATATCATGACATTACAGCGACAATCGCTTGTCTTTAAAAATGGAATAATCAGTGAAAAACTCATAGATATGCCTCTTACTCGGGCTTTTCAGTTTTTGGTCCAACTAAAAGACGCAAAATACGATGAACATACGTTCCCATGATTCTAATTCATATCCTTTAATTAGGGAGGTGATGTCTTGGCTACAAAATTGTAATTATCAGTGAAAAAATCACATATATAGCTCTTAATAATGGTTTTAAGTTTTATTTAAATCGAACATACACCAAAAACGAGGAATATAAGGTCCCATGATTCTACTTAAATATAATAACTCGGTAGGCAATGGATTGAAGTAAAAGCGACCTCCCGTCACTTAGTGTGGTCAAGGAGTCGCTAATTAGGTTGCTGATTTTTGTTGGAAAAAACAATGACCCGCCCTAATTAGATATTTAATTTTTTTATTTTCTACTTAAAGTCCATTTTTTTTTTAGCACAGAATTTACCACAATAATTGAAGGATTTTAATAGGAAATATGTGCAAGTATTTTCAAAGAATAGTTATTCTAGTCTTATGAAAAAACACTGAAAAGCGGAGAGAGAAAGATAATTTGATGTCTTTTTTATTTGTTTACTTAATTTCCGCTCTGGGGCCATGACGCCCGACACAGATATACCCCTTTACTTTTTTTATTTATCTAATAATTTCTGTGCATTTTTTCTGCTTTTTTATATTATTCCTTTTTTCAATGTGGGGCCGGAGACAACTTTAGAAAGCGTTTTGGGAGAACTTAAACTTCTCGCTTCACCAATATTTTCATAAACACCTTTCAGAACTTCATCCATTTTGAACGCAAACACGTAGTGTAATGTCCACTCCCCCTTTGCACACTGGAGGGAGAATCAATTCATTTTCGCTTTTGAATGGCAGCCATAGGTGTTGTAAAATCAGTGCTGCTACTGCCAGTATATTCGAATATTGAAGTTTCTTCTTTTATAAATGATGTTGCTCTTGTTGGAGGACTATATTCTCTTAGTTTCTTTAGAATTTGCTTATTGCCAATAAGACTTCTGGGAAAGTTTTATACATTTAGAAAGGTGTATAGATTATTTTCAAAGGATAAAAGTCCTTTACGATTCGTCACCATATCACAAATTAAATCACCATATCACAAATATATATATATATATATATATATATATATATATATATATATATATATATATATATATATATATATATATATATATATATATATATATATATATATATATATATATATATATATATATATATATATATATATATATATATATATATATATATATATATATATATATATATATATATATATATATATATATATATATATATATATATATATATATATATATATATATATATATATATATATATATATATATATCCCATGAAATTCTAGGTCCCATGAATTTCTGATTTTTTTTTTTTTTTTGGTAAAAAAATATACATCTCCTTATTTTTCTCTTCAATTACCTTATAGCTGTCAGTTGGGTGTCAGGATTTAAATATAATGAGAGCTTAACTTTTAATAAATAAACTAATTTTAATTATCAGTTTAGCCATTTCTCAGGTATTAACAACCAAGAATAAACAGGAATGTTACACATAAGGTAAATAATTAAACTTTTTAATTTTTTCTTCAGTTACTTTATAGTTATCAATTGGTGATAGATCCGAAATAGACATAAAGCTTGGCTTTCCATAGATGTACAAATTTTGACACAAAGGTTTAGCCATTTGTATATTATTATTTTTTGAACAAGCAGACATTGCTAATATGACATTTGTTATGATTTCCTTGTGTGATTTCTCATCAACTGGCCCATAAAAACAGATAAATTCAATTTTCAAAAAGTAACTTTTCCAGATATTCTAGGGCTATATTTGGCTCGTTAGGGTCTCCCATTTATCCTAATTTCAATAAAAAAATGTATTTAAATATTAACTATTTTTATCTTTCGTCGTCTAAAAAATGCATCGACTGGGTGGGAATCCAAGTCCAATCGTCCTTGTGGTAGGTGAACACTCTACCACTAAATAATCGATGGTTAGTATAAAATTGTAGAAAGTTCATATTTCTTTTTGTGAGAGCAATTGAATTTTTCTTGGATTCTGACATTTTAGCGGTTTGTTTTTATCCATGAGGGCAACATAAAGTAAGAGTTTGCATATCTATGAAAAGCCATGCTTTCATTAAATCTTCAACATGACACCTGTTGAAAATTATAAGGTAATTGAAGATAAAAGCAAGAAAAATCATGTTTATTTACCTTACACACATACATACACACACACACACACACACACACACACACACACACACACACACACACACACACACACACACACACACACACACACACACACACACACACACACACACACACACACACACACACACACACACACACACACACACACACACACACACACACACACACACACACACACACACACACACACACACACACACACACACACACACACACACACACACACACACACACACACACACACACACACACACACATACACACAATATATATATATATATATATATATATATATATATATATATATATATATATATATATATATATATATATATATATATATATATATATTCCCAGGGAATTTGATATCATTTTCTTCTGTCTCCACTTTAAAGGAAAAAATAATTATCTTTTTGGTATCCCTGCTTTCAATAAAAAAAAATGAGGCGTTTCCATTTAAAAACGATGAATTCCTATCCCCCTCCCCTATAGGCAATGATTCACGATTTATATACGTACCGGGGTTTTATGTTCGTTTTTGGCTCGATACCCGTTTACCCAAGCTGGTACATAAAGAAGGCTCAAGCGAAAGCTCAACCGTAGGCTGTTTTTTTTTGGGGGGGGGGGGATAAAATTTTCCAGAAAGAAGATTGTATTTTCTATCAGGTGTTCAATAATTGAGGATTAAACATTAAGAAAATCTTACCAAAAACAGCAAAAAAAACAACCTTAAACTCACAATTCAGCTGTAGAAACAGTATGTCGGCTGTCAGTTTCGAAATCAAACAAAAGGCGGACGCTGTGTAGTAGTGAATGTGTTCTTTAATTCGATTCAGCTTAAAAATGAATTTTCTGACTACGAATGACACAAAAACTAGACAAGCCCAGAAAAAAATAGAGCAAAAATAAGAAAAACAAAAAGAAACAACCGAAATAAAAACATTTTGACAGCTATGAACATGGGAGAATAAAATCACTAAAGACAGGAACACTCCTGATATTCAGCAAAAAAATCACAAGTGCGCTTCTCCATAACTCCAGCTAACTTTTCTAATCGATACTTTCTCTAAAAGGAAGGGTTACTTGTGCATGTTTTCAGCTCCATCACTTGCAATTTTAAATAAAGGTGGTGAACTTGCTTCCTCTTACCGCAGTTAAAAAGACCAGAGGGCGCAAAATCGAGTAGGTATAGAGCTGTTAAGCTATTAAACAAAAAAAAAACAAGTTTTTCAACTGAAGGTAAAGAGCGACATTAAAACTTAAAACGAACAGTAGTTAATCGTAAATGAAACGGGCTCCCTCTCCTCAACCCATCGCTCCTTACGCTAAAGTTTGACTCTGTCTCACAACTTTGTTTTTTAAAACAATAAAAAACTTTAGCGTAAAAAGCGAGGGGTTGAGGAAGAGGGCAGCCCCTTTCATATACGGAATAATTTCTGTTTGTTTTAAATTTTAATGTCGCTCCTTACTTTCAGCTAAAAAACTTGTATTTTTAATTTAATTTTTGAACGTTTTTGAATTAATGCAGGTTTTGATTGTTGCCAGCCCCATCACCCCAAAAGACAATAACCAAAGGCCTACCTCAGGGAGCAGTCCTCAGTTGCCTTCCTTTTGCCCTATATCTCTGGGGCATGAACCTCCCCCACACGAATCTACAATGTGCTGACGATCTAGTGCTATGGTAATCTAGCAATGCCTTTGAGATAACACAGTCAAATCTGCAAAAGTCACTTTTCCAATCTGAAAAATTCTCTCAACATTCAGATTTCCCCATTGCACCTATCAAGTCAAAAATAATCCAATTTCACCGAAAGCGAAACCATGTTAATGCAAAACTAACTCTAAATGGAACAACTATTCCAAAAGATAACCATATTAATTACCTAGGTCTCATGCTTGACCAAAAACTTAATTTCCACATTTCAAACACAATAAAAAAAATGCTATAGAAAAACAAATATACTAAAAAGACTTCTTTCCACTCCCTGGGGATGTAAGGAGAAAACCTTACTCCAGTTTTATAAACCACATATAAGACCCTTTATTGACTATGGGCTCATCGTCTATGGTGTATGCTCAAAGACCCAGATGAAAAAAATTGAAACAACACAAAATGATATAATACGTTTCATATTTGGTCTTAGGAAACCCACAAGCACCAAGTTTCTGCTTATGGAGAGTGGATTAACAACAATAAGGAGAGAAGTAGCTTTCTCTTGACAAAACATCTTACAAAAATAGAATCAAATAGCTCACACACCCTACATAATGGGTTAAGAAATCCAACCATGTATAGAGGCATTGCAGATTAGTATGCCAATACCAATATTCAGAAGAAGTTCCCTGTACCGGCAAGGTCTATTGCACCTACTTTTCCCCAAATCCCTCCATGGAATTGGTCAATCCCCATAATAAATACTGATTTCTCAAAGTGGACAAAGGATTTAACCCCCATTGCTTTTGTCCAGAAAAAATTTGCAGAATTTAATACAATTACTTATAAAAAACATTTCCAAATATTTTTTGATGGGTCCAAAATGAAGGAGAAGGTAGCAAGTGGTGTTTTCCTTCCTCACCTGAAAATTGCAATGGGCGAGAGATTATATAATAATGTATCTACAATGTCGGCTGAGTTAAATGTCGTAATCTTGGCATTAGAATACCTTAAGGAAAACCAACCTTTGATTGCGAATTCAAATAATATTACAGTATATTCCGACTCTTTATCAAGCCTTGAGTTGCTGGCCTCAGCTCCTCAGTATAAGTTGGACATTGACAACTTACCATTGTCTCAGTATTATAGATAATCTTCCTTCAAGTGGCATAAGAACTTATTTTCGGTGTATTCCTAGCCACTCTGGCATAAGTGGTAATCATCAGGTTGATGAAATAGTAAAAAATGCTATAAATATTGACCAGCCAAGTGGGAGACCAATCCCAATTAGTTGTATCGATCCAGTAGTCCTAGAACATCGTAAGAGTACTCATTCGAACGGAAATCAAAATTTCTAGTGCCCTTTTTAAGTGACCAAAGAACTGGAGGGCAACGTGGTCCCCTCCCACTCTCATTTTTGTCCCAAAGTCACCCAATCCAAATTTTGAGATAGCCATTTTTTTTCAGCATAGTCGAAAATCTAATAAATATGTCTTCGAGGAAGACTTAATCCCCCACAGTTCCCGGGGGAAGGGCTGTAAGTTATAAGCTTTGCCCATTGTTTACATACAGTATTGGTTATTGGGAAGTATAAAGGCGTTTTCAGGATTTTTTTGGGATCCGTAAAAAAGTATAGCGTAAAGTATAACGACACTATACTTTAGGCCACTATGCCAAAACATTTTGAACATGTTTTGTATACTGAAATACAAATGTTTTTTTTTTCGGAACGATGATTGGTACCCACCCCCTCCATCTAGTAATCTCCTGAATTTCTATCTTCCGTTCTCCTAGTTCTCTAGAATAGTCATTTAAAATGCCTATTTTCGCTTTTTGTAGAATTTTTGTTTCAATGAAAAAACACATTCACGCACATGCCTTTTGATTTATTTTACCATCCCCCTCAACATTCTAAAAATTTCACCTTAATACGCTTAAGCTTTTTAGACACATCCAGAATCAAACATTTCCCCTTTTCCTAATTATAAGTCCTGCATGTATTTAATGGGCAAATTGCATAATTTACAATTTTGCCCCGGGGCTATGGGAGGCATGGCATTCCTAGAGGCATAGCTATTGGACCTTTTGACTAGTTTGAACAAAATGATTATTTTAATGCTTTTATAAAAGCTTTGTTTCACTTATAAGACTCTTACTGTTTTCTTATTAACCATATAAAATATTTGAGTGATTTTTTAAATGAGTTGCATAACTAAAAATACCTGTAATGTTACTTTATAAAAATTATAAGCGTATTTAGTTTTTTTAAAAATGCTTTTTAACACCGATGAGACTTACTACAATGTATACCACTTATAAAAATGTTCATTTATTTTTTTTATGCTTTGTATCACTAATAAAAATCTTACGGCTTATTTTTAACACTTATTAACGTTTTTAGTGCTTTTATAAATGCTTTGTATTCTATGTAAGACTCTTACTGTTGCATTATAACACTTACAAACTATTAAAGTGATTTTAAAAATTTTTTGTTTGACTTATAGCACTATGACTGTTGAATTATAAAGATATTAAATAATTTTATTGCTTTTAAACATGCTGTGTATAATTTATTAGACTTTTCATGATGCCTTTTAGACACTTATCCCCGCTTTTAATGGCCTTATAATTGCTTTGTATCATTTATAAGACACTTAGTGAGCCCTTAAACCACCCAACCCAGATGCTCCACCCAACCCCCGACACTCCCTCCAACCCACCCAAAGCCACCCAACTACAGTATATGCGGGGGGGGGGGGGTGCTTCGGGTGTTGCGTGGATATTCGGGGTTGGTTTGGATAGGGGGATGGGGTTTGGCTAGGGGGGGGGTGGTGTGCTATGCTGGTTTTTTGGTGATAGTCTGTTTTTTTGTGTATAGTCTGTTTTTGTTTTTAAAGAATTGTTATTGGGTTATATACTTTTGTTTGTTGGATAGACTTTGTTTTTGTGTCTTTTCTGTTATTTTTTTGATAGTCGTTTTATTTGTTTTATGTAATTTTTTTTGGGGTGTGTCGTTTTGTGTTCTTATATTCGTTTGGGTGGGGTGGATGCTGTTGGGTGGTTTATTGTCGTTATGGGGGTTGATATTGTTTTTGGGGTTTGTTAGTCTTTTTTGAGGTTGAGTGTCTCTTGTGGGGGGTATTTTCTGGTTGGTGGGGGATATACGTTTCAGGTGGCTATTTTCGTGTTTTGTGGACAGTTGCTGCTTTTTTTGCTACTGTCCTGTTTGGTGGGTAGTTTCGTGTTTGATGGGTATAGACGTGTTGTTTGTGGCTAGTCTGGTTGGGGTGGTATAGACTTGGGGTGGTGGGATTGAATTGATTTTATCGTTTTGTCTTGAGGTTTTGTGCGATTCTTGTGTGCTTTTTTTTGTGTGGTTGTTTGGGTTTTTTGTTTTGTTGGGTTTAATAACATAATATGTTTGTTGTTTATTGTTATTAGTTGATTTTATTCTGTGTGGTGGATTTTAATGTTTTTGAGGTATAGTCGTGTGTTTGTTGTATTGTCTGGGATTGTTTTGATTTTCATTGTTTGGTTGGAAATGGCGTTTGTTGGATTAATGGTCGTTTGTTTTGTTAATAGTCTTTGGTTTTGAGATGTGTCTGTTTTTGGTATTAGTGTCTTGCTTGGTGGGTATTTTGTTTATATGAGTTTCATTTCATTATATTTTGTTTGATTCTGTTATGTCGGATTATTTGTGGATTGTTTGGTTTGACAAGAATCTTAACGAAAATCCCACAGATTTAGCGTATCAGAGAACCTTCTTTTAGAGGTTTCAACCTCCTATCTGAAAAAATGTGGAATTTTCTATTTTTTGCCGGAAGAAAGATCACGGATGCGTGTTTAATTTTCAACAGGGGTGATCGTGTCGATCCATTGGTCCTAGAATATCAAGAAAGGGCTCGTTCGAACGGAAATTAAAAGTTCTAGTGCCCTTTTTCAGTGATCAAAAAGATTGGAAGGCAACTAGGTCCCCTCGCAGTCCCTTCTTCCCAAAATCGTGTGGTTAAAAATTTGAGATAGCCATTTCGTTCATCATAGTAGAAATGTCCAATAACTATGCCTTTGGATATAACAAGACCTCCCCACAGCCCAGGAGAAAGGTCTTTAAGTTATACAATTTGCCCATTGTTTACGCATAGTATTTATTATTGGGAAGTATGTATACATTTTTGGATAGGGGGAGGGCGAATTTTCTGCTGGGGTTTTTCCACGGGAGAATTTTCCACAGAGAGAAAAGTTTTCAGGGGACGAAATTGTAAGGGAAAATTTTATAATGGAGAAATTTGCCTGAATTCCTATACAGAATTCATTGTATATGTCTTGCTTTCTCTTTTCCGTCTCAATTTTACGCATGGATTTGTTAAGGGTAATTGTCCGGATTGAAAATTCTAGGTTCTTTTAATTTATTCCTCCACGATTGTTTTTATGTTTTTATATGTTGGACTCTTGCACGGCATGGATAAAAGCGAAAAAGTCGAAAGTAACTTCAAACTGTAGCTCTTTTTTTATTTAGTTTATTCCAAACTTTTCAGCTTTCTAGTCCAATTCATTAATTATATGTATATTCATAAATAAAATTAAATTTTTACTCTGTTTCTCCTGTCTTACATAACCCCACTTTACACCCCCTGAATGGAAACATACCTCAGGCTAGGACGGGTAATGCTTGCGTTTAACTGTCAACTTGTCTTTAATTGGAGTAATATCAACGAAACTAAGCATCGGAGAATAGTTTCGTTTGTACCATTGGATTCCTCGTGGTCTAATTAGGCGGGGTCCACTCTTAACTAAAACTCGACTTTTTTGTAGATACTGGGTTTTGTCAGAGGACAGCCGAATTGTAAGGGGGAGGGTCAGAAGGAAAATTGTGGTACTTAAAAACATGTTGCCAGCCTGCAGAAGAAATTCAGCACATTTACTACAAAGAAAATCCTATATGTACAACCGAAAAAAATGATACTATATATCTCTGTAGGGTAGGATAGTATTCAAAGAAAATGTCTCCGTTTAGCTAACGCTCCATATACTTTACCTTTATCCAAAGTTCATTTTTTGCAGTTATTAAATTGGCAAACACGCTATAACAATGATCCTGCGCCTTTTGCACTAAACAAGGAATAGCTCTGTCATCATAAATGTCGAAATTACAAGATAAGACTTTTCTGTTGTGAAACAATCCTTAGATACATATAATCATCAGGAAAAAGAGTTTTTTTATGATTATTTTGATATATTTGGTACAATTTCTTCGCTAAATAATCAACTTATATAAATATATATATATATATATATATATATATATATATATATATATATATATATATATATATATATATATATATATATATATATGTAAACACTGAGACAGTGTAATGTAAAAATGTCCACCATGCAAAATGTCCCATATTTGTTTGTTATTCATTTACGTCAAAACGCTTGTAGTGTGAATTCAATCAGTTTCCCAGACTTAATAAGTACTATCCATACTGAGTAGGTTTTTATTACTAGTGCCCAGATCAATCATTTTGTCAATAATATTGCCACTTCCATTATTTTCTGAAAGCTGCTGATCTAATAACTATTTCTTCTTCTTTTTTACAGTGCAACGCTTTATTACACGTTACAGCACAACTTTACGGGTCGGGCCCTTGTCTAAACTCGTGACAGAGGAAAACTTGTATGATACATTCAGTCCGTTTGGAGAGATCATCTCAATTGATTTAATCCCTCCCTGTTCATGTGCCTACATAGTCATGGGTAGACGTCAGGATGCTTACGAAGCTTTGACTCAGTTATCCGGTTACAAGCTCCAAGGAAATATTATTCAAGTAAGATTTTCATATTTCAGAGTATTTGGTTGCGCTTCAAGCGCAAATAATATGTTGTTGTTTTTTTGGGGGGGGGGGGCTTTTAGAGCTCAAAGTAAATAGAAAAGATACCATTATCAGAGATAATGAAGCTGGACCAAGACAAGTTTTTATCTTTTATTTAATTAATTTTCAAAATAATAATTTGGGTGCTTTCAACTATTTGTAACAAGACAATAAATGAGCATATATACCGTTTTTCATTTAAAATGGTCTACTTACTTACTTAGGTCCGGGCCATCATCGTTAAACGTTTTGGAGCCACTTCTCCTGCTAGCGTATGCGTAAGGGCTCAGTACATTGTTCTGTCTTGTGGGGTACGTGATAACTGGGTTATCTCAACATTGTCAAAGTTGAATTTCTCCATCCATCGTTTTCTTGATCTGCCTCGTGGACGAAGGCCATAAAGAGATCCTTGAAAGGCGATTTTCGGAAGGTGGCTCGGTTCCATCCGCTCGACGTGGCCGAACCAGTGCTGTTGTTGTTTCTTGATGTTGCTGAGAATAGTTTAAGTGGAGTGGAGTTATTTTTAGGGGTATGGGGCTATTGTTTTTGTTACTATGGGACGTCTTTGTCTCTTAAAGGTTACAGCTTCGCTGCAACCACGACCAGCTGAGAAAAAGCCGAAATTTTTTTTCTGTGTGTGATATATGAAGTATTATGAAATGTCATGATAAGTAAAGGCTCGTTGACTACATAACTTATTGGATTAATCACGTTTTAATACTTGTAAAATAGCAATTATAATATATTTTTAATATCTTTTTTAATCTACTTTGCAATGTACATCACCATCAACCTTCTTCTTAACTGGACATATCCTGGAGAAAATAAAAAAAATCACTGACTCTATGGGTTTTTGCTTTATAGCAACAGTTGTAAAATCAAGTCTACTATTTAGCCTAGGGGATACCAATCGAAATCTGAAGGTAGGTTCTGGATACATTTAGAATGGTGACAATTAGACTAACATTTTTGGAAATAAAACATTGAAAGGAACATCAAATTATATTCTTTTAGCCTACAAGTTAATGTAAACAGCATAATTTTTCCAGATATACTTTGCAATGTACATCACCATCAACCTTCTTCTTAACTGGACATATCCTGGACAAAATAAAAATAAATCACTGACTCTATGGGTTTTTGCTTTATAGCAACAGTTCTAGAATCAAGTCTACTATTTAGCCTAGGGGTACCAATCGAAATCTGAATTTAGGGTCTGGATACATTTAGAATGATGGCAATTAGACTAACATTTTTGGAAATAAACATTGAAAGGAACATCAAATTATATTCTTTTAGCCTACAAGTTAATGTAAACAGCCTAAGTTTTCCAGATATACTTTACTGCTTTTTGGATACCTCAACACCAAGCAACACTTTTCAAAAGGCATTTCAGAGGAAGTTCCTTTCTGAAAGTCCCTCCTAAACCAATTTTACAAGTGGAAGTACCCATCCTTTTCACCCACAACTTTACTTTACAGCTTTTTGGATATCTCAACACCAAGCAATACCTTTCAAAAGGCATTTCAGAGCAAGTTCTTTTCTTAATGTCCCTCCTAAACCAATTTTACAAGTTGAAGCATCCATCCTTTTCACTCACAACTTTACTTTACAGCTTTTTGGATACCTCAACACCAAGAAATACCTTTCAAAAGGCATTTCAGAGCAACTTCTTTTCTTAATGTCACTTCTAAACCCATTTTCCAACTTGAAGAACCAATCCTATTCAACCACAAACTTTACTTTACAGCTTTTTGGATAACTCAACACCAAGAAATACTTTTCAAAAGACATTTCAGAGCAAGTTCCTTTCTTAATGTCCCTCCTAAACCCATTTTACAAGTTGAACCATCCATCCTTTTCAACTGCCACTTTACTTTAGATATCTAACTACAAACAGAAATTTGAAAAAGTACTTATTGGTCTAGAAAAAGTAAGAAAACTGAAAAAACACCCAAGTTACAGAAAATTAAACCCAAGTAGTAAAACTACTGATGACGGTCACTGTATATGTGACCAAAATTTCTCATATTTTTTTGAATTTCTATACACTGTCTATTAAAAAGGATTTTATCCATATTTTGAACTTTTATTTTGTACAAAACAAAATGAAATTGCTAGTTTGAAAAGTCATTCCTAAGGATATGATGCACGCTATTATTTGACCCAAATAACAAAAATGTTAGGAACCAATGAAAAAACTTAAATACGAATCCTATAAAAATGTAGGCCCCACCTATTCAACTTGAAAATAAAATAAAGGAATTTTATTTTGAACAAGTATATTTCTGTAACACCAGATATTACTACATACCAAAAAAAAGATTTCCTCTAAGGATTGGTAAGATTTCCTGAAAAAGGTTTTGCCAATCTACTCAATGAAGTTTCTTTGAATAAAACACAAACATTCCCTTACCTGAAATCCATACTTTGTTAACTCTATTTTGAATACTCACATTCGTTTCTCCGGGAACACTATCTGACACTTCACCAGTGAGAACCATCCTGAAACTAAAATATGGCAAACATTGCCTCTATATAAATACTTCATATGACGTCATATCATTTTCCACAATGACGTCATAATAGGAATCATTATTTCATCTTTATATGATTGTAAAATTTATATTCCTTTGCTTTTTAATTTTTCGTTATTTATTAACTATCATTTCAAAACAATTTCAATTTTGAATTCCTTTTCGTTTTATATTGTTGTTTTATTTTCTATACTTTCATTCTATTTTCTTTTCAATTTTATTCACCACTGTGGAAATAATATTTAAATATCATCCAAATTTCAATATTTGATACAGCTTTAACTTATTCAAGTTTCCCATTGATAACATATAAGGTTTTTAATTAAGACAAGAGGGCCTGTCTGATCCTGGATCTCGAATACGCTGCTAGATGTGCACTGAGATTTGTGAAAACAGCGTCACCGCGTGAAATTTGTGCAAAGCCAGCCCCATCCATCCCTTAGCACCCTTAAATACACACCTGACCTCCTAATATTCTCCCACTAGCATCATATGAATATTTACCAAGGGAAAATACTTCCGAAGAAAACTAAGACTCAATACATGATATTTAATGAATCAACTCCACCGCCAACGAAAGAGAAAATAGCTTAAAATAAAAAAACAATCCTCACACCCCAATTAAAGAAATAAAAACCGGATTATACTCTGACAAGAACAAAATTTAAATATAAATACATAACCTCCTCTTCTACATAAAATTTCATCCAAAAAAATGGTTTAACCATATACAAATGCTCGAAACAACCTTTAATTTAAATGCAAAATTTAAAAATTTAAATCAAAACACAATTTAAACATTATAAACAAAAACTTCAAACACTAAATAATGGTTTAACCCAATACAAAAAAAAGAAAAAGAAAAACCTTTTTGTTTTATTTTACCTTTTTCTTTCTACCACTGTTTTTAGCTCTCCATAACAAAAATGAAAATTTTCGATGAAAATCTTATTTATAATGTTCTTTGCCCTACGAAAAGGGATTAAAACTTCCAATATTAAACCCAAGCCTTAAGCTTCAGTTAAAGAAATTATAACCTGACAAACGAACATGTTTTACACTGAAAACAAAAACAAAAATAAATCTAAAGGGAAAAAAATGTTTATTAGGGAAATCTCTCCGGTGGGAGCTGGTCATTTACTAGTTTTCTTTGTATCATTAGGTTAATGAGATTTTGAGATTTGATATTCAGGTTACACTGGGGTTTATTAATTCCGACGTTTAGCTAGTTCTAATTTGAACCAATCAGATTATTCATAGATTTTTCTGTTTGTCTGAAAAAAATTTAAAAAAAAAATATGATTGGCTCTAATTACTTCTATGTAATTAACGATATTAGTAAAAGCTCAATGTAAATAGCATCATGAATTTTTTTTACTATAATATCAATTGCTTGATTTGCTGTATCAGGGTCTGTTAGTTTAGCCTTAACTTGACGGGAAATCTCAGCTGTAAGATTCACTTGTGTCCGATTTAATTCATCCTGGGTAAAAGCTATTTTTTGCAGGATTAGGCTAGGTGCCAGTGAGTCTTCAGCAATAACGCTCCCTGGGTTTAATGCTAGATAAGTAGGTGATGACGATTTATAAATGTCTGGAAACGAATCTAATTCGGTAAATGCTTTACCAACATCTCTTTCCGTTCTTTTGCGAGCACTAGCGTTATCCGAAAGTAATTTCAAATTAGACTCTGCCACTTGGTGCTCAGAATGATTGCCGTAGCAAAAAACTGTATATCTCCATAATCCTTTAGCACCACTTTTTGACTGCAAAACAATTGCTGGCCAAGGGGGGTAACTTTTGAAACTAGCGAGAACAACATCAAAAGGCTTGAATTTCGGCATGAGCGTAGCACTGAAAATAAATAATTACTTATCTTTGAGTGGGCCAATTAATCCAGTAATTTGCAAATATTTTCAAGTAATTGCAAGTAGTCCAAGTATTTCAATGCACGATTCAGATGACAATAGTGCTGAATACTAATCCAAAGCCACAATCCATAAATAATCCTTAAGCCGTAATCACATGCAAGTCACTTGTGTAATCAGATTTTAGCTTGATAAATTCCTTTTACGCAAAATCAATTGGCTCCGTGCCTAGGTTTATCCACAAGTAAAAAATTAATCCGTGAAATGTACTTTTATTTTAAGATGTGAACTGGTCAGAGACTGAATGAGAACTGAAAGAGACTGAAAGAGGTGCAGATTACTTCCCATGTAATGTAGGATACAGAGGCCCTACCAATTAGTGATTTGTTTCAATCCTGCTTCACCTAGACACTATCTATGCAGCTTTGCTGCTCAATTGACTGAATAATATACACTAAAAAATAAGTTGTTTTAGTTTAGCTTAGAGTTGTAGTTTAGTTTAGTTTTATTTTAGAGTTTTAGCCTAGAGTCTTAGTTTAGAGTTTTAGTTAGAGTTATAGTTTAGTTTACTTTTAGTTTAGTTTAGAGTTGTAGTTTAGTTTAGCTTTAGTTTAGAGTTTTAGCCTAGAGTCTTAGCTTTAAGTTTTTAGTTAGAGTTGTAGTTTAGTTTAGATTTATTTAAGAGTTTTAGTTTAGAGTTATAGTTTACTTTAGTTTTAGTTTAGAGTTTTAGCCTAGAGTCCTAGCTTAGAGTTTTTAGTTAGAGATATAGTTTAGTTCAGTTTTAATTTCGTTTAGAGTTGTAGTTTAGTTTAGTTGTAGTTCAGAGTTTTAGTTTAGAGTTTTAGCCTAGAGTCTTAGCTTAGAGTTTTTATTTAGAGTTATATTTTAGTTTATAGTTGTAATTTAGTTTTAGTTAATAGTTTTAGAATAGATTCTCATCTTAGAGTTTTTATTTGGATTTATCGTTTTGTTTTATTGAAAAGTTTTAGTTTATAGTTTATTTTAGTTTCGGTTAATAGTTACAGTTTAGAGTCTTAGCTTAGAGTTTTAGTTTAGAGTTTTAGCTACAGTTATAGTTTAGTTTAGTTTTAGTTTAGAGTTTTAGTTTAGAGTCTTAGCTTTGAGTTTAGTTTAGATTTTTTATTTAGAGCTATAGTTTAGTTTAGTTTTTAGTTGCATTTGAGAGATTAGAGTTTTTTCATAGAATCTTATCTTTGAATTTTAGTTATAGTTGTAGTTTAGTTTAGTTTTACCTTTGCTTAAAGTTGTAATTTATTTTATTTTTATTTTAGAGTTTTAGCCCAGAGTCTTATATTAGAGTTTTTTAATTAGATTTGTAGTTTATTTTAGTTTTATTTAATAGTTTTAGTTTTGAGTTATAGTTTAGTTTAGTTTTAGTTTAGATATTTAGCCTAGAGTCTTAGCTTAGAGTTTTAGTTAGAGTTATAGTTTAGTTTAGTTTTAGTTTTGTTTAGAGTTGTAGTTTATTTTAGTTTTAGTTTAGAGTTTTAGCCTAGAGTCTTAGATTAAAGTTTTTAGTTAGAGGTGTAGTTTAGTTTAGTTTTAGTTAAGAGTTTTAGTTTAGAGTTATAGTTTAGTTTCGTTTTAGTTTAGAGTTTTAGCCTAGAGTCCTAGCTTAGAGTTTTTAGTTAGAGTTATAGTTTATTTAAATTTTAATTTAGTTTATAGTCGTAGTTTAGTTTATTTTTAGTTTAGAGTTTTAGCCTAGAGTCTTAGCTTAAAGTTTTTAGTTAGAGCTATAATTTAGTTTGGTTTTACTTAATAGTTTTATTCTTGAGTTTTAGTTTAGAGTTTATTTTAGAGTCTTAGCCTAGAGTCTTAGCTTAGAATTTTTAGTTAGAGTTATAGTTTAGTTTAGAGTTATAGTTTAGAGTTGTAGTTTAGTTTTAGTTAAGAGTTTTAGCCTAGAATCTTAGCCTAGAGTTTTTAGTTAGATTTATAGTTTGTTTTAGTTAAAAGTTTAAGTTTATAGTTTAGTTTAGTTTCAGTTAAGAGTTTTAGTTTAGAGTTTCATTTTAGAGTCTTAGCTTAGAGTTTTAGTTTAGAGTTTTAGCTAGAGTTATAGTTTAGTTTAGTTTTAGTTAAGAGTTTTAGTTTAGAGTTTTAGTTTAGAGTCTTAGCTTAGAGTTTTAGCCTAGAGTCTTAGCTTAGAGTTCTTAGTTAAACTTATAGTTTAGTTTAGGTTTAATTTAGTTTAGAGTTTCAGTTTAGTTTTTGTTAAGAGTTTTAGTTTATAGTTTAGTTTAGTTTCAGTTAAGAGTTTTTGTTTAGAGTTTTAGCTAGAGTTATAGTTTAGTTTAGTTTTAGTTAAGGGTTTTAGTTTAGAGTTTTAGTTTAGAGTCTTAGATTAGAGTCTTAGCCTAGAGTCTTAGCTTAGAGTTCTTAGTAATACTTGTAGTTTAGTTTTAGTTTAGTTTAGAGTTGTAGTTTAGTTTTAGTTAAGAATTTTAGCTTAGAGTCTTAGCCTAGAGTTTTAGCTTAGAGTTTTAAGTTAGAGTTATAGTTTAGTTCAGTTTTAGTTTTGTTTAGAGTTGTAGTTTATTTTATTTCTAGTTTAGAGTTATAGCCTAGAGTCTTAGTTTACAGATTTTAGTTAGAGTTATAGTTTAGTTTAGTTTTAGTTTAGAGTTATAGTTTAGTTTTAGTTTAGAGTTTTAGCCTGCTTTGTGTCTATGATCATTTATAGAGAACAATTGGTACAGCCACAAGCATATTTCATGCCATTTTAAGACTCATAAAAAAATAAAATGCTATCATGAATTCCCAGGCGTTAGAAAAAAAAAGTTAGCTTGCTTTATTTCATTTTTAAGTTTAATTTAAACTAGGTCACGTGCACGTGCACGTAACTTAGTCTAACCTAGGCATAACTTACAACCATTGCCCTGGGGACTCTGGGGGGTTTGTCATCCTTAAATACAAGATTTCCAGAACTTTCAACTAATTTGAACAAAATGGCTATCTCTGAACTTTGATTGAATGTGTTTGGGGAATGGTGGGCGTGAGAGGTGGGTTAATTACTCTCCACTCACTTTCGACTATTAAAAAGGTCAGTTTCAATTCCCAATCAAATGAGCCCCTTTTGAAATTTCTACAACAAATTTCAATATAAACCTTATATGCCCCCAGGGCATAACTTACAACCCTTGCCCTGAGGGCTATGAGGGGGTTATCATCCTCGAAGACCTAATTTCCAGAACTTTCGAATACGTTGAACAAAATAGATATCTCAAAATTTTGAGTGTATGTGTTTGGGGATATGGTTAGTGTAAGAGGGGGGTTAGTTACCCTTTAATCACTTTCGACTATTAAAAGGGCACTAGTCCTTTCAATTCTCAATGGAATGATCGCTTTTAGATGTTTTTACAAAATAGCTTTCTATAAAAACCTTAAATACACCCAGGGCATAACCTACAGCCCTTGCTCTGAGGTTCGTGGGAGGGATGGGTTGTCATCCTTAAAAACCTAATTTCCAAAACCTTCAATTACTTTGAATAAAATAGCTATCTAAAAATGTTGATTCGATGTGTTTGGGGAAAAGGTGGGCGTGAGAGGGGGATTAGTCGCCTTCAAATTACTTTTGACTATTAAAAAGGGCACAAGCCCTTTGAATTTCCAATTGAATGAGCCTTTTTTGAAGTTTCTACGACGAAGCATTTTATAAAAACCTTATATGCCCCCAGGGCATAACTTACAACCCTTGCCCTGAAGGCTGTGGGGGAGTGTTCTCCTCAAAAAAATAATTTCTATTCGGAAATCAACTACGCTGAACAAAATGGATATCTCAAAATTTTGATTGTATATTTTTGGGGAATGATGGACATGGGGGGGCCTAGTTGCCCTCCAATCACTTTCGACTATTTTAAAGGGCACTAGCAATTTCAATTTCCAATAGAATGAGCCCTTTTTGAAGTTTCTACGACCACGCATTCTATAAACTTCTAATATGCCCCCAGGGCATAATTTACAACCCTTGCCCTGAGGGTTGTGGGGGAGTGTACTCCTGAAAAACATAATTGCTATCTGTAAATCAACATCACTGAATAAAATTGTTATCTGAAAATTTTAATTGGATATGTTTGGGGAAAAGGTGGGCGAGAGAGGGGTGCTAGTTGCCCTCAAATCACTTTCGACTATTAAAAGGGGCACAAGACCTTTGAATTTCCAACAGAATGAACCCTTTTTCAAGTTTCTACGACAAAGATTAAAAAAAACTTATATACCCCCAGGGTATAACTTATAACCCTTGCCCTGAAGACTTTAGGGGGAGTGTCCTGCTCAAAGGTATAACTTCCTGAAATTTAACTGTGTGGAACAAAATGGCTATCTCAAAATTTTGATTGAACGTGTTTGGGGAAATGGTGGGCATGGAAGGGGTGTTAGTTGCCTTCCAATTACTTTCGACTATTAAAAAGGGTACTAGCCCTTTCAATTTCTAATCGAATGAGCCCTTTTTGAAGTTTCTACGACAACGCTTTCTATAAAAACCTTATATGCTCCCAGGGCATAACTTAGAACCCTAGCCCTGAGGGCTGTGGGGGGAGGGGGTGTCATCCTTAAAGACCTAATTTCCAAAACTTTCAACTACATTGACTAAAATGGCTATCTAAAAATCATGATTGGACGTGTCTGGGGAAAAGGTGGGCGTGAGAGGGGGATTAGTTGCCCTCCAGTAACTTTGGACTGTTACAAATAGCACTAGCCCTTTAAATTTTCAATCGAATGAGCCCTTTTTCAAGTTTCTACGACAAAGATTTCAATAAAAACCTTGTATGGTCCGAGGCATAGCTTATAACCCTTGCCCTGACGACTTTGGAGAGAGTGTCGAGCTCAAATGTATAATTTCCTGAGCTTTAAACTGCATAGAACAAAATGGCTATCTCAAAATTTTGATTGGATATTTTTGGGGAAATGGTGGGCGTGGAAGGGGGGTTAGTTGCCTTCAAATCACTTTCGACTATTAAAAAGGGCACTAGCCATTTCAATATCCAATTGAATGAGTCCTTTTTGAAGTTTCTACAACAACACATTCTATAAAAACCTTATATGCCCCCAGGGCATAACTCACAACTCTTGCCCTGAGGGCTGTGGGGGGGGGGGGGGTTGTCATCCTCAAAAAAATAATTTCCAGAACTTAAAACTACGTTGAATAAAATGGCTATCTCAAAATTTTGGTTGGATGTGTTTGGGGAAAAAGTGGGAGTGAGAGGTGGTTTAGTTGCCCTCCAATCACTTTCGACTATTAAAAAGGGCGCTAGCCCTTTAAATTTCCAATCTAATGAGCCTTTTTTGAAGTTTCTATGACAATGCCTTCTATAAAAACCTTATATGCCCCCAGGGCAGAACTTGCGACCCGTACCCTGAGGGTTGTGGGGAACTGACCTCCTCAAAAACATATTTTCTATCTGTAAATCAACTACGCTGAACAAAACGGCTATCTCAGAATTTTGATTGGATGTGTTTCGGGAAATGGTGGGCGTGGAAGGGATGTTATTTGCCTTCCAATCACTTTTGACTATTAAAAAGGGCAGAAGCGACTCCAATTTCCAATGGAATGAGCCCCCTTCGTAGTTTCTACAACAACTTCTTCGACACGAAGTGCCCTGGTCTAAAGGCAAAAAAAATAATAAATAATATATTGTACCAACATGATTCTTATATGCCCCCGGGGCATAACTTAAGCTCGAATTTTAGATAAATTTTTTTTTTAACAACATCAACTTGAAATTTGAAATCCAACTGGCTCTGATTGGAACCCGAGAGGCCACTATAATTAGAAATTTGAAGAGTTGATAAAGCAGCGGTAAGAACTTTGACATTGTGATATTCAGTCTCCAACGATTTATTTTTATGATTCGTGTCACCTTTTTGTTTTAGCTCAATTCGTTTCTTCGCTCTTTTTTAAGTGTTTAGACTCTAGGGGTGGGGGCCAGTCTCCCTCGTCCCAATTTTCCCTATGAATTGTAAGCCTTGAATTAATACAATGATTGTTGCCTTATTTTTTTATTGCTACACTCTGACAAGATATTATCCATTACAGCCAAAGAGGTGTTACATTTGAAACAGAATTCAAGTCATATTTCTGTTTGCATCACAAAGTTCGCATAATTTATTTTAATATATAACAGGAAAAAGATAAGATTGATATTTAAAATCAAATGAATACTCGATAATACATTTCTATAACTGGTAATGACATATTTTTAACATAAAGAGTCATAATGGTAAAAATTACAGAAAGAAAGAAGTAAATATTAGACAATAGGTAAATGTAGAGCTTATTTTAGGTAATAGTCTTGAACTTATGACATATAAATAATTAGATTCAAATATTATATTTATAAAAATATCCGACAAGGCAAGTACGAAAAATATAGCCTTTTAAGAAACTAAGTATTAATTATGAAATTAAAACACCTTCTTTCAGTAAAGTTTTAAAACGCAAACTTAAAAGTTAGAGGGAGTTATTATCCACTGCCACGACATATATCTATTTATTTGAATATACTTAAAAAAGTTTTAATAAAATATAATTAAAATAAAACAATTGGTTTTTAATTTACACACATGTAAATTAACATACTAAACAAATTTTTTCTTTAACAACACACAATAAACACCACGTTGCAAAAAAAAAAAAAGACACAAAAGTTGTTTTTTATCATCAAAAAAACATAAAAAATATCAAACAAAACCCATCAAAAAATGTATGTTATAAATTTACCATTTTAAAGAAGTGAAAAAAATTACTTTTTATTGTTATAGTTTTATTAATGAGAATGAAAACATAGGAACTTTGGGGTGGGGGTTTTTTTAATCACAAAAAAATTTTTTAACATTTACACGACTGTAGCAAGAGGTAGATTTTCATAAAAAAACCATTCTTTCTTTGGGCCTGAAATAAATAAATTTGGAGGTCCAAAGTAAAGCCAAGAATCCAAAAACAAATATGCAATATCACAACAGACCATACTGAGCTTTCATTACTGAGGATTCATTTACACGAACAGATAAAACAAAAGGCTATACAATGGCACTGACTTAACAACCCGATTTAAATATTGCTGGCGCGACTTTGTAAGCTCAGCCAGAGTCGATCCATGTATCCCTTGTTACCTGTAGAACACTCGTGAACGTGGATTGGAATGGTGTGTCAAATAATTACTTGCTTTCCCCCACACACCCACACCCCATACATGTTGATGGGTCAAGAAACGGCGGTAAGCTCGGTTGGAAGGGACTGTAAAGCCCAATGCCGTATTTAAAAAAAAAAAATATATATATATATATATATATATATATATATATATATATATATATATATATATATATATATATATATATATATATATATATATATATATATATATATATATATATATATATATATATATATATATATATATATATATATATATATATATATATATATATATAAATGGATATATATATATATCCGGATGTCAAGATGACCAAAAAGATGTCCAGATGACCAAACAGATGTCCTGATGACCAGACAGATGCCCAGACGTCCAGACAGACGACCTGATGTCCAGATAGACGGCCGGATGTCTAGACAGATGTCCAGACGTCCAGACAGACCACCTGATTTCTAGACACATTTCCCGATGTCTAGAGAGACGACCCGATTTCACAGACAGGAGACATGACGACCTCACAACACCAAAAGAGTTCCAGCATCTTATATCCATGCCATCCTCAAAAAAAATACATCTTAAAAATATGAGTTTTAACAAGCATGATTTTAACTGACCTACAGAAAAGTACTAAATTAAAAGTCACAAAATCCATTTTGTAAAAAAATTAACATTTTTTTATTTTATAAAGTTACAAAAAAATTATAAAATTTAAAATTTAAATTCATAAAATTATATATATATATACATTTAAGCAATCTTTATTCAATATTTTGATATAGTTTGTCTATAGTAATTAAATATTTAAATCTTTTTATATATGAACTTAGTATATATAGTTTTATATTTAGAAATTTATCAAATATCAAGAAGCAGAACAGGAATTACGACGTTCTCAACACACTTAAAACTAACAAACTAGTAATTAAAACTGCTGCTAAGACCTAGAATGAACCCTAATAAAACTTAGAGAGCTTCTATGTTAGTATCTCCATTTACTAAACTCATAAAGATTAAATAATCGAGATCAGGTTCGTATATCAAACTATAGTTAAGTAGTATCATTAAAAGTCCATTTAAGCAATACACTGAGTAAAGTGACACACTGTTTCACTGTAAAGGATGGTGTTCTTTCATTTAGATACTATATACAATAAACATATACAATACCAGTTTACCTCAAGCCTATCATAAAACGGATCACATAAATTATATTTATTCTTTTAATTTTGATTTGAAAAAAAAAATGACTTTATATGATTAAAATAAGAATATATTTACAGCTGCATATAATTAAATAAAAAAAAAAAGTTAATAATCAGTTTGTTATTGCAAGCCGATTTTAAGTTTACAGGGTGACTGGAAAGAAGGTGGCACCATAAAGCCAAAATAACTTCTGATGATCACTCGTGCACAAAAGACATTATGAATCATATTTTTATACTTTATTAAAGACATTATTTAAATTTTATCTGATACTAAAACGTACAATGAAGTTTTCTACAGCCGATGCAGCTTCGTCCGAGTTTATATGTCAATATTACTGAAATACTTAAAATTCAAGCGATTTAACACCATTATCCATTCTCGAGTCTCAGCCTACATACACTTGACTATCTTGGCACTCCAATAATTCGGAAATACGACGGGCAATGGCATCTATCATCATCTTGTGTTGTACAAATTACTAGAAAAAAAATATAAATAAATTCAAACACGGATCCATATATATTCAATTTGGATATATGTGAAAAGGAGAACATAAACAAAAGAATAGTCAAAACTACTAAAAATAACTTATTTATATTAGACATACTTGTTCAATTTCAAACAAAATTAAATTACTCTTAACTTTTCCCAAATTTCTGCCTAATACGCACTCACTTTTATAATTTCTCTATTTAACGATATTACACTACTTTCAAATAATAGAGAAATTATTAAAAATAAATAGATTTTTGAATAATATTTCCATGTGAATTGTGTCCCTGCATCATCCTTCATTCGTGTATTTGCCAGTAATGGTATTTTAAGCTATTAATTAAAACTTGAGCAAACAATCGCGTCCCACTCTCTTTATTTTATTTACGTCTCATCACCATAAGACAATCTATATAATAAGTAATTACATGACTTACACGTAAAAATATCATTTTTTTAAATTATTGTCCGCCAATAAAAATTAAAAATTTTTATTGTTTATAACGAATGATATTTAAACATTTGTAAATATTTTTTTTTTTACCCGATTTAAATGTGATATATGGTATTCGACATTCAAATTTAACCTGAACGATTAATTGGTTTTAAAACCGTCATTAACGTCCTGCCAGTTCGGCTTCACGTGAACGATCATTTGTCGATTTGTTAATATCAGTATGCAAACAATGATACCAGTTGAATTATGTCAATCCTACAATAACTCTCTCAAGTCAAGCTTCTCGGTAGTGTGCAGTTGAAGAACTCTCACTCGCACACATATTATAATATTTAAACGTCTCTTCTCTGTCTAGATCAATTTATTTTATCATATAACCTACCTAGAAAAAATAAGCACCCAGGTCGTGATCAACTGAAAGTAAAGTTGGATTTGTCACCTTTGCTGTATTAATAATCAGCATGAATTGACGTAGAGCAAAGATAATTGATCAACAGTAACAATATTAGTCAATACCATTAATCATTAGTCATTAGTCAATAATGAATAAACCAGCTCTTTGGTTCCTCCTTGGCAACGCAACGGAAAAATCCTACGTGGAAAAAACAGGAAAATGGTCTGAGATATCACTCGTCAACACAAAATTTTGCACCAAAGTCAACGATGAAAAAATATTATCAAGCAAAGAAGCAATAGTGTTAGTAATGCGAGTTGGAATGCATGCAGAAGGTAATGTTCCACAAGCGAGCACTATTGAAAGAAAATCCAAGGACGAGGATGACCTCCGGTCACACAAATTTAGGTTGAATCACCCATAACGACAAGTTCACATAAATGAAGTTGGATTGTTTCCAAAACCTCATCAAGAATCTGAAGGAAAGAGGGAACAGTATATACAACCAACAATCAAAGTTTTAGCTTGGGTTTTAATCTCAATAAATATAAATTCAAAAATTCCTTCTTCATTTCTTGACAGGTCACGTCTATTCAGTACGGAAGACATTCCGAAACATAAACAGCAAGCCCACCTCTCATGGGCGTAGGCAGCATTAGGCAGCATATTGTCTAGGGGGGGGGGCAGTCGATATTGTTATGGAGTTTTATCAACTGCGTTTTACAAACCATCTGCTTTTTCAGCCATATCCAATGTGAATTTGAAGGTCTAGGAAGGGGGGGGGCAGCTGCCCCCCTCCCAACGCCCATGCCACCTCATGCCATCCTACTTCGATTTAAACATTCCATCTTGTACCCAGAGAGATGCAATAGAGATTGATTTTTCGAATCAAGGAAAGTCTCACAAAGACCAATAAAATCAGAGTGGCCAGTACGCACTATTTTTTTCAACTCATTAAATGAAGAACAAAGCCCCTGTACATTAAGCTGAAGCACAGAGAAACTACCATTTCGTTTGGATACTTGATCTAATCTGATACATATTTACTACTAACTGAAAAATGGGGATTTGCTGGTGATTTATTAGACTGACCTACTGAATTATTAATCAAGCTAAGAAAATCTGTTGGATTATTTTTAAATTGAAGCAGTGCTCACCCAAGGAGGAGATGTCACCTAAACTAGAGTCAAACAAATTCAAATTCAAAGAAAACTAATAAAGCCAAAACAATTACATCTGAAATAAGGAATAGTGGAGAAAAAAAATACAAACAAACACCAAAAATACATAAAAAAATCAAAAAAATTAGGGACACAAAGTGACAAAAAAATGAAAATTAAGCAGACAGAAGAATAAAAGAAAAAGAAAAAACGAAAAAAAAGAAAAAACGAAAACAAAAAACAAACAAACAAATAATAACTTCTAATACTAAATGCAATCAGCAATAGACCTTATTTTCTTTATTGCTGAATCTAAACTAGGCTTTGCCAAAATCTGGCCCTGATCTGACCAGGCATTACGCTGACGGTACTTGTCTTTAGCCACATTCAAAATGTCCCGGCGATACTTTGTTAGGGACTCCGATATAAAAATACCAGTAGATGCAAGTCTAGGTTTTGCTTTAAACACTTTTCGGGCTACATCTTTGCTAGAAATTTAACAGTGATCGGAGCAACTCTAGTAGAACTTTCTTCAGTCTGGGGGTCTGATTATTCCAGCGGAGACGGTACACATTGATCAGATCAGAAGGCGAGAGTTCAGTCAAACTTTCAAACTTTCTATAAACTTTCAATCAAAGTTTATAGATAGCTATTTTGCTCAAAGTAGTTGAAAATTATGGAAATTATGTATTTAAGGATGACAAGCCCCCCAGAGCGCCCAGGGCAAAGGTTCTAAGTTATGCCCTGGGGGCATATAAGGTTTTTATAGATATAGTTGTCGTGAAAACTTCAAAGGGGGCTCATTTAATTGGAAATTGAAATAGCTAATGCTCCTTACAATAGTTGAGTGATTAAAGGATGATCGACACCCTTTTACCAGCAACCATTTCCCCAGTCATGTCCACACAAATTTTTAGTTAGCCGTTTTTTTAACACAAATAAACGCTTTATAAATTAGGCCATTGAGGATGACAACCCCCCTAAGAGGCCTTAGGGTAAGGGTTTTAAATTAAGGAAATTAACATGAGAAGGGCTCAAGATCCCTATGCTTTCCCATGGCCAGAACATAATTTACACTTTACTGAAAAAATATAAATGTTTTTACTTTTATAATGTTTTTAATAAATGTTATATCAGTATATGTATATTAAACTGACAATGCACATTCATTTGTACTTTTTTCAGTAAAGTGCAAATTCTGTTCTGACCTTGGGAAGACATTGGGGTTTTCCGCCCAACTTCTGTTAATTTCTGCTCGTTTTGAGTTTGACTCGGTTATTTATTGTAATTTCTGTTCGTTATGGGTTTCATGTAGGCTATTTGTTGATACTGATTTGTGGTATTTTCATCGTATTTTGCATATTTTTGTTAGAAGACACACTGAAAACCCATATTAAGAGCTATATTTGTAAGTTTTTCACTGACAATTCAATTTTTTTATCCAAGCCATGAACTCGAGGAGTTAAAGCTATTTACTATATCCAATGGGACGAATTTTCATCGTATTTTGCATAATTTCGTTGTAAAATACACTGAAAAACCATATTAAGAGCTATATTTGTGGGTTTTTCACTGACAATTCCATTTTCTTAGCCCAGCCTCGACCTCCCCGGTTGAAAGATATAAACTAAAACTTATGTAACGTTTTTTTACATTTCTTGTGGTTCTTTATTTGGAAAAAAAACTGAAAATACATTTTAAAATATTTCTTGTTTTACTTTTTCCTTAAATCCTTATTTTGTTTAGACAATAATTGACCAATATCCATTGAGGATATTAATTATAATCATGGGAACTTTTGTTAATCGTTTGTTTAACTTTTCCGAATGGTGACAATATTAAAAGCCAAATAAAGTTTTATTTTATTTTGTTTTTCACTGACATTTCCATTTTTTAGCAAAGCCTTGAACTCCCTAATTGAAGGATATGAATTAGATCCATTGAAACATCTTTTCATCGTATTTTGCGTATTTTCGTTGGAAAACACACTTAAAAGCAATACTAAGAGCCATATTTGTGAGTTTCTCACTGATAATTCCATTTTTTGGCCAAGCCTTGACCTCGCTAATTGAAGGATATGAACTAGATTCATGGGAAGGTATTTTCAACGTATTTTGCATATATTAGTTTTAAAAAACACTAAAACGCCATATTAAGAGCTTTATGTGTTGGTTTGTTCACTTTAAATAAAATTTTTTAGCAAAACTGCCAACTTGCTAATGGAATGAGATGAATCAAAATTAATGGAACGTATTTCCATCGTTTTTTGCATATATTCGTTGTATACCACACTGAAAACCCATGTTAAGAGCTATATTTGTATACTGAAACGAGTTCCCTCTGATGTATCAGCGGATGAGCTAACTGCACTGATCTCCAGAGCTGCGAAGTCTGAACATCTTGGCAGTTCACGTACATTCAAAGTACTTTTCAGCTGTCGATCGGATTTGGATAAATTTCTTAAGTACTCTGTCAAGATCTTTTACGCAAAACTGCCCACTGAAGAATTCCGTTTCTTACCCCGTCGTTGCTACTCAGGCCACAATAAAGGTCACCTAGCTGCCGAGTGCACCAATAGCCCTCTCTGCTCCAGATGTGGCATGACTGACCACGTCCCCAAACAGACCAATACATAAAAGTGTACTCGTGCTATGTTTTGCGTTTCCTGCAAGAAAGCGGGTCGTACCTGCTATAGCGTGAAGTGTCCGGAAAGCCAGCAAAAGGCAACTCATTAACATGATGATTGACGAAATCTCTAACATTTCACCATTTTCTTGGACTATAAACGGAATTTTTTCCAAGCGGTCTCTTGTGGTTGACCAGTGTGTGAATAAATATACTGTGATATGCCTGCAAGAACATTTCATCACAGAAGCTGCCTGAACCTACTAAATCTCTAGCCATCCTACTCTGTGTCTGCAAAACGTGCCTCCATGCCTGCAAAACTCCATGCCTGCAAAACGTTCATCTCCGCGGGGTCGTCCGTCTGGTGGGATTGCCACGTTGGTTAGCAATCGTCTCGCGTGCGAAGTATATGATAACAGTGACAGTTTTCTTCCAACTAGACTTGATAACCTGCTATTTATAAATGTATACATTCCAACTGATTACCGTGACGACAAATCTGATAGTACTTTTGCTATAAGTGCAGCCAAACTAGCCCGTTGCCTTAAGAAAGCCGAGCACGAGTCCCTTGAGTGCATAATAGTGGGTGACTTTAACTGTAATTTAGATGTTGATATTAGTGCGCAAGATAGTCGGTTTTGCATCCTAATGGGTATACGTGAGAACCACTTTACTATTTTCTGGACAAACCAGGACTTTTCGTATATCCCCCAATCTGGCTTTACGTACAATCTAGACCATATTGTTAGCTCTAGTTTTTTGCCAGTACGTGTGGTTCTTGTCCTTCCGAATAGTTTCACTTCGGATCTTTTCCCAGTTCAGTGTATTATCAGTAGGCCTACCTCGTTTTCCGCTGCGAATAATTCGTTGGTACTCACTCAGAGGTGGCATGAGGTTCTGGTTTGACTAAAAATTGATAAAGAAAAGTTTCAATATTCTTGTGATCTTGTTTTGTCATAAATTCGCGTACCGTTTGACCTACTTATGAAATTCTCTCATCGTGATGAAAGAAATGCACGGCTACGTCTTAATATTTATTACGCCCAACTGACACATGCTCTTCTGTTTGCCGAATCTCAGGGAGTGCCGAAGTCTCGTGCCAGACAAGGAACTCAAGAAAAGGGATGGTCTTCTAACCCTTTGTTACAATTAGCATGCGACCGAGCTACCTTCTGGTACGGAATATGGAAAGAATGTGGTAGACCACGCTCAGAATTAGCCCATAAAAACCACTTTATGGCTCTTAAAATTCCTACGTTTTGTTGGATCATTCAACTTACCAATAAAATTTGATGCACTTGATCCCAGTGGTCGATAAAATAAGCATAGTAGTAGCTTGTCCTTACCAGACTTGATCTCAACCATTAGAAATTCAAACTCCATCTCTTGATACAAATCATTAAAATCCGTAATTTTACGGATAAAGAGATTCTGGTCAATAAACACGGCAAGTCCATATTTCGAACGGGTAGACCTGTTTCTAGTAACTATCCTTTAATCAGATACACCAACCAAAGAACTATTACCGTCACTAAGAAAAGTCTCACATAGTCCCAGAATACCAATACGATTACTATAAAGGAATGTGGATAGAAAATCTAAACTACTAAGCACACCTCTACAATTCCAAAACTTGATTCAGGAGGATTCTAACTGATTAAATGTAGGGATTTGGTCAATATTTATATATTTACTACGAGGAAAAGACTGGAAAAAAAGATCAGGAGATTCATCACCAGTTGATCCTACCGATTTAAATAATTCCTTTAGGTGGAATTTCTCAAAATAATGGAGCCGGTCCGATGTTTTATTATTTAACAATTATTATTATCATATTATCATATACATAAAACTTACCAAAATCAATATGAAATGATAGGCTAATGAGTAAAATGTGGTACCTCAGATACTTCCCAGCTTGAGAGGAGGGAGAAGGTCGCCTAACTTGGACCAAAGTAAACAGTAGCAATACAGACATTTGGGTCTCCAATCTCGACAGTGCAACAACATGCTTGTTTGCTGCGGAAAGAAAAAAAGAGCAGAACGCACTCGCGGAATATAATAAAAAATAAAAATCGATATCACAACTAATCCATTAACTAGTCTGGACACTAAACCACAAAGATGAAGCAGATCCTTTAATTTCAAGCCATATGTCTATGCCTATTGGAAGAACCCGAGAAGACGTTATTTCGCCTTTCGTTTTCATCTCACGCGATTTGGCCAATAGCTCGCTTCTTCGGGTATTCAGTTGAGTCGGGAAGTCTGTGCAAATAACGATACCACTGGCCTTAAGTTTACCGACGTTTGACATTATAGCTTGAATCTCATTTTCAAACCCTAGCGATACAAGCAAAATTTTCAGTTGCTTTTGCTTACTTTGCGTTGTCGGGAGTCAGTAATATTTGCCGAACGAGAAGTAATGCGATAGCACTTCGATATTATTACTGGCTCATCAATTCCTAGCTTATTCACAAAAAGGTTTTTCACATTAGCTTCAGGCGTTTCATTAGATTTTCTTCCGGTAATCCGTGAATGAACAAGTTAAGCTTTCGGTCTTTTATTTCCAAAGCAAGCAATCGTTTCTCTAGAGCTTCAGATTTAAGCTTCTACTCCTCTAGTGTAGATTCTAGTTCAACTATTCGTGAATCACGTCTTGTTGCATCACTTTTTAACGACGCAACTTCCGCCGAAATTGAGTCTAGTTTGCTGGAAAACTCCACTTGAGACACAATTATCTTGTCCAGTTTTTCTCCGAATAAATTAACAAATTTGTCGAATGACGACTGACTGACTTATGACATCTTTAAATACCAGAAAATCCGCGAAGTGAAATCTTTAGTTTATTCCATGAAAAATGGTACTCTGATTACCTTAATTGGTATTTCACTTGGCAAATATCCACAAACAGGTAACACAGATGCACTTAGTCAAGCATTGAAATGTAGTTTTGATCAGAGCTTGAAGGACATCACTAGCACGTAATATGTATAGATAGGCAATATGACCCTTCGGATGTATAAAACCATAATACCAGTTGAGAATTAATGATCATACATGGGCCTCCACAGGGATCCTTCAGGTTCATAGCCCACTATACTCCCTTTTTGGTAATTAACTTACACTTGGTCTCCATCCTCCTTCCCCAAAATAAACACTGATTACTTGAATTGGAACTATTCGCATTGTCCATATGAAGTATTTGACTGAAATATAAAAAGAACCTTGTTGCAGGATTACAATGGGAAGTATCAAAGCATCCCCTCATCCTTAATTAGTTAACAGCAGGACGGTTTGGATAATGCGCGATAACTAAAGGCTTAATCCCAATAGCTGATTGATAGTATCTAACATGACTGCTGGGTTAGTGAAAAGCATATTGAAACTGCAGACGATAAAATGCATATATTTTAACGCGATAAATTAGATACATTTTTTCAATGAAGGGGCTTCTTTACGGGAAAGAGGGTGGGGTTTTACTTCTTTAGCCAATATAGAGTTATAGTAGCTCAAATTTGGGTATGCTCATCTTGTTGGTGGGGGAAGGGGTATATGGAAAAAGAGGCTTTGCAATTGCTTATGCTTTTTTATCAGCTTGCTTGATATTGCCTCGATTCGTGGAAATAAAATCGAAATTGCAGAGGGGGGTAAAAACCTATATTTTGTGAGAAATGTGTGATTGTTCTAACAGCAATAATTCTGCTCTAACAGTTCTAACGGCAATTCTTCTGATTGTTCTAACAGCAATAATTCTCATAGGTTTTCAGAAAGATATCTTGGGGGTTAAGGAGACCTCGAAGCTTTCTAAAGAGAAATTCTGGAGTAAAGTAGCATCCATGAAGATTCCTAAAGACCAATATTAGGGCAAAGAATACTTCTGAAAATTCACATATATGGCACGATCAACCAGTTCCTTCTTTTCATATAGCTGACAGCTTTTCATATAGCAGAAGTCCAACAACTATGTCAGTGTCATTTGCTAGCACAGCAATCTCCTTGAAGTTTCTCCCTAGAGCATCAAGGACATGTAAAATTATCCTTGTGTCCGCTTCTTCATGGTCTGAGCTGAGACGCTCTTTGTAATCTTCTGTACTCACATTTGCTGGCAATTTCGCAACTTTCATCCGATCTGAAAAGCCTCCCGAGAGATACAGTGTCACACCTTGCTTGACGAGATCCACAGACCCTTCACAAATCTCAAAGAGAACCTCAAGGAGCTGACTTTTTGTCTTCAAACTTGCCAAGATGGAGGTCCAGTTGAACAGCTTTGTATTCCTTCCCAGCAATATTTGTGCTCTAGCGTTCGCACCTCTGTGCTCGTGGCAACCGCTGCTGTCTTTCAAGCTGACATGATTTCCAGCGGCATCTCGATACCCAAATAAACCGTCATATCTGTCAGCTACAACGTGAATTTCTCGCACATCCAAAAAAGTATACATCCACTGTTTCAACGTTCTTCGGGAGTACATTTCCGCTGTTTTGAAATCACTAGGGGGATGGCTTTTACTGTTTCGAATCACTAGGGGGTGGCTATTTATATACAAATTATGACTTAATCTATTATTTACATACAGTGGACTCAACTGGCCTATGTAGGATTTTATAAAAAAGGGAGTGGGGGGTTGATGAAATTTGTGAAAATAAGGATTTTTTTCTTCTAATAACTGGTGGAATAGGTGTGATGGTTTCAGGGGTGAATCCAGGATTTTTTAGGGGGGGGGGGCGCAAAAGAGCGTGATTCGATAGACTTACATTATGTTTTAATTTCATACCACACAGATATTTAAAATTCATCAAAGGTCAGGGCCCACTAGAAGGAGGAGTGGAAGTAGGTACTTCAGAATACCTTCCCATAACACATTTGAGCCTGTAGACCCATCCCTGAAAGTTTCATTTTCCTAACCTAACCCCTATCCAAGATAAGGCTTTAAACAGATTGGCATGGACGAGGACCATGCATAGCTGTATTGGCATGATGTGGCTTGGTGCCACAGGGAGTTATTAGTAGTAGTGGTAGTAGTACAAGTGAGCAACAAAGTTATGAATTGGCATTATAATTTGTTTTCATCGAATTTTTATAGAGATTCGCGAGAGGGACAAACGAATACATGATAGAAGTTTTACTGTTAAATTTATGTTTTTTTTAAATCAGTTTACTTAAGTTGACAGTTTTTTGATTAGTTAAATAACTTTTTCCTCATGTTATTTTCCAGTACGTAATTTTAATGTTATGGCGTCACTTGATTCCTCATGTTAACTTAATTTTGAACAAGGAAAGGTAATTGATTTTTTGTAATTTCATTAACTTATTTTCTCATAAATCCTATAATGCTCTAGCCACGCTATTTTGATGTAAAACAGACATAGCAGCCTAATTAGGTTAAAATTTTATCATGCGACCATGATAAAATTTGCCTTTGCATGCAACCAATTTTTAAAAAGCCCATCCGACCAAACTAGTCTCTTATGATTTTCGGCTCCTCCTGGTTCAGAAAGTCTCAAGAAAGCTGATAAGGAACACGAAACTTTTTTAGCAAATGAATAGGCTACTATTATCTCCTACAAGAAATTGTGTTCCTAAACACAAAACCTAATAATATTTTTAGAATAACTTTTGCAAGGGAGAAGGAATCTAAACCCCAAGCAAAATTGTTCTGAACTTTCTCATTTTTAATTATTTCTCCTGGTGTTGATTGAATACAGTCGGGGTGTTACATTAAAAGGGGACAGCTTTAATGCATTGTTTTTATCAATACTATCTCACACAACGACTGAGTATGCAGTATTTTAAAAAAATTTTTCAAATAGAGGGGGGAGGGGAGGATAAAGAGACCTACAAATTTGTGTTTAAGGGAAGAGAGTACAATATAATTTATGGTTGTCACAAAAGACTAAATAATTCAATTTATGTATGCCTGTTTTCTAACAGACTCTTTTGATTAGAAAGATGTGCTAGAAATGTCCCATACATATTGCTTAAGGAGGGTTTTTGAAATTTAGATCAAAGGACACGACTCTTATGAACGATGTGGTTTGATCCCGCTAAATGCGTGTATCGTGAAAGGACAGAAAAGATGGTTTGGGCATGTCCCCAGTTTGGTCATAAATCTTATCCCTAGTTCTACTAAATGGTTTTACACACTAACTTTCCCCCCTGCCATTTCGTATAAAACTCCAAAGATACAAGAACATTCAGTATTAGATAAAGGTACTAAATTTAGTACCTTTATCTAATACTGAATGTTCTTGTATCTTTGGAGTTTTATACGAAATGGCAGGGGGGAAAGTTAGTGTGTAAAACCATTTGGTTGAACTAGGGATAAGATTTATGACCAAACTGGGGACATGCCCAAGCCATCTTTTCTGTCCTTTCACGATACACGCATTTAGCGGGATCAAACCACATCGTTCATAAGAGTCGTGTCCTTTGATCTAAATTTCAAAAACCCTCCTTAAGCAATATGTATGGGACATTTCTAGTACATCTTTCTAATCAAAAGAGTCTGTTAGAAAACAGGCATACATAAATTGAATTATTTAGTCTTTTGAGACAACCATAAATTATATTGTACTCTCTTCCCTTAAACACAAATTTCTAGGTCTCTTTATCCTCCCCTCCCCCCTCTATTTGAAAAAAACTTTTAAAATACTGCATACTCAGTCGTTGTGTGAGATAGTATTGATAAAAACAATGCATTAAAGCTGTCCCCTTTTAATGTAACACCCCGACTGTATTCAATCAACACCAGGAGAAATAATTAAAAATGAGAAAATTCAGAACAATTTTGCTTGGGGTTTAGATTCCTTCTCCCTTGCAAAAGTTATTCTAAAAATATTATTAGGTTTTGTGTTTAGGAACACAATTTCTTGTAGGAGATAATAGTAGCCTATTCATTTGTGTACCATTGAAGAATT